>NW_027326242.1:0-34372 GCF_048594095.1 Paramormyrops kingsleyae | reverse complement strand
GTACGAAGTAGTCAGCTTTACAATTTTTTTACAAATATTATAGATATTTTAAGGCTGTAAAACCCCTCACTACACACTTTATACACTTTTCTTAGCATCTTCCTTTGCCTTTTGGGTGCTAACGCAGTTGCCTTTGGCGGTGCAAAACGTTTCGTCAATATTGTTGGGTTTATTGGAGAGAGAACTTGCAAACATACGGTACAGCACTTCAGAGTCACACTGCTAGCAGTCAAAGATTTATGTAAATTTGACAAGCTGAACGTAGGGCTGGGTGTTTAATCGAAAAGTAAAATCGACATTCAGAACCTATAATCGATTCTAATTTTTCCAAGTCGATTATTTTGATTACTTTCCCTTTAAAAACACTACCGCGTGTGGAGTCACGTGACCCCGTTCCGTTACATTACATTACAAGCATGGAGAGCTTAAACACTGAGACAACTGAGCAACAAGAGCAGCTTGTACCAAAGAAAAACACAGTCTCCGTCATTTGGACACATTTTGGCTTCAGTAAGGATGACGTCAAACAAAATGAAGTCAGATGTAGACACAGTAGAAAAACAGATTTGACGCCCAAAGGTAACACCACTAATTTGTTTCAACACTTGAAGCATAATCAAGTTACTGAATATGAACAGTGCATGGCTCAAAAAAAACAAAAAGAGACTGACAAGCACCCAGCAACAAGTGCCTCCGCAAAGCAGATGTCAATAACACAAGCGTTCACAAATGCCACACAGTATGAGAAGAGTTCAAGAAGATGTAAAGAAATAACTGACGCTATTTGTTATTACGTCGCAAAGGATATAACTCCCTTGGCGACAGTGGAGCGATGCGGGTTTAAACGCCTCGTTAAAACTCTCGACAGAAGATACACTGTGCCATCCCGATCACATTTTTCTAAAACTGCGCTGCCAGACATGTACAAGACATGTTGTAAAAATGTAGCTGCTGAACTGAAAAATGTTCAACACTTTGCAGCCACATCTGATCTCTGGTTAAGTAGGACGATGGACCCATTCTTGAGCCTTACTTTGCACTACATTGACGACGATTGGAAGCTGCGCCAGAGATGCCTTGAGACGGCATATTTTCCAGACGATCACACGGCAGATATGATTGGACGTCAAATGAGAAACAAATGAGCACTGACAAAGCACCGATAAATGAAAAAGGTTGGGCGTGAATTACAGGTGTAACAACGTTTGTGAAGGACATGGCTGCAGGAGAAAAGTCAGTTTCTGAGTTACTCAGAGAGCTTGCTAAACGGATTCGATCATGAAAATAAACAAGGAACTTTTAAATTGCATCAAAATCTTTTTTTGTTTAAGCAACAGAACTTGCAACAAAGCAATCAAACTCAGATCACAAAACTAATGACTCGGGCACGACACTTTCGGGATGCTGCCAAGCCTATCAGCGTCGAAATCATCTCATCTGTTGCCGCTTGGGAAACATAGGTTTTTCGCACAGCATCTGTAATTGCACAAGCAGATTTCCATACAAAAATTAATGAACTCCAACTGCAGCTACCTGAGATCCATTCCAGAAAGCAGGTTTAACAAACTAAATTTTGCGGATAATGAAAAAAAAAAACAATTAATGGAGTTCCAATATTCTGATTCACCATGACAATGTGATCACCGCGATAGGAATAATCAATAACGCTGCAAAATTTGCTGAGATTTTTTCCTGTGACCGAGTGGAAAACCAACAAATTTGAAGTACCATAATTTTGGTATTTTCTTGAAGCACAGAAACTGTGGTATCTGGTGCGGTGGAAAAGTGCCCGTTGATTTTGTTACGGAAAATATCAGATAAACATCTTACCACAATGTTCAATGTAAATCCTCTGGATTTTTAAAGCAAAACTGATGTGACTAAAGAGTTCAGCTAAAAAAAAAAAAAGTTTTTTCAGTTAACTATGTTGAATTATCATGCCACGATCTGTGGCCGTCCACAGGCAGTTTATCATGAGAGGTCTCACAAAGACACAGCGACATAACTGCCCGTTTACCCATTATAGATTTAAATATAGCAAACAAAGTGATTAATTAACAAATAATTAACTAACTTAACCAATAGAGCATATTTAACATCATTTACTTACCCTGTCTGTGTATGCAGACGACCGTCCAGATCTGTATGGGACAGTTATGAACCCGGGCGGGATGACAAACTGAGGCGACAGCTGGGCGGATCTGCCAACTTGAGGGGTAACTATCAGAGTAACATCTTGAAGAGCAATTATCATCCCAAGCATTTCAAAAACATCTTCGAAACAAAACGGCATTTACTGGTAAATTATCCCTCTCTATTTGATCTGCTAAAATAAGGAGAACTGAATGAAGTTCATGCCAGTCCTCCATCCTCCGTGACTTTTGACTAGGGCTGGGCGATAAAACGATAACGATATGTATCACGATAGACACATGATCGATATCAATAAAAAATATTTGATAAAATGTTCGATATTTTTTATTCGTCGGAAGAAAACAGAGGTTGCAAAGCTAGTTTGGTTGCATTAACCTGTTCACTCTTATGCGCCCTCTAGCGGGAGCGCCGGCGCTCCTGAAATAATAATTACATTTCTTATTAACTAATTAACATAGGGGAAATTTTTTTCGCTAACATCAGAAGCACTACTCCTGCTACAAACATACGTAATTTCATGTTCCTGTGTCTTATAGTTCACTAGAAAACAAGAAAAGAATACCGGAAAAATGCCACTTTTTTTTTTTTTTACACAATTTTATGCCTAGTCAAACTAATCGTCCATTTAGACATACCGGTATGTTTGTTTCCAAAATTTCTTGTTTTTTGCCATTAAAAATGTCACACACCCCCTTGTGCAACCGCCCGCTCGTCAGGGGGAACAAGCAGCACCTGAGCCCGACCCCTTTTAAGGCTCCCCACAACGCTCCCCCAGCGCGAGTTGTGTCCGTCTTGTTACCGTCATTTGTCTGTGTTCCCCTGCTGTCCCCTGGGGATCCCGCACGGGCTCCGCGAATCCTCGGAGGCCAACCGAGGACCTGGACCCGCTGCCCTGTCTCGTCCTACCTGTGCCCACGTTCCGGGCTGCGGTTTTCTGTTGGTGCCAAGGCCGCCTGGTTCCCGACGCGCCCCCCTCCTGAGTTTCGGAGCAACCGGCTCCGCTGTGCCCGCTCTGCCCGAGCACCTCCTTAGTTCCGCAGCAACCGGCTCCGCTATGCTCACTCTGCTTGAGTGGCTTCTAAGTTCAGTTAATAAAGACCCCAGACGAGGCACTGAAGTACCTGACGTGATATTATAGTATTTTATTTGTTTGCTCACCTAATAGTTCAACCTGCACTTTCATTTCTCAGGTAACGTGACCTTCATTTTCCACAAGATTTATTTAATTTTTTTTAAACATGCCTGAATAATCAAAGGTACATATGTCTTCGACAAAACAGTTCAGTTTTTATTCGCCTCAATACTTTTTCTTCTGTGTTTGGGGGCCGAATGTCCATGCAGCACCCACCAATAAACCACTACTACGGGTTAGGATTCACTCTCTGGTAACCTAACAACTCAGGGAGTGATACGCTAACGGCCAATCATGTAACAGTATCATGTTTGGTTGCGCCATATCGTTGTCTCGTGCTGGTCTGCTGCGTTACTCTTCCTAAGCAGAAAATGAGTTCTGCAGCGAGCGAGGAAATTGTAAATAAAAGAGAAAAAGTCAGCTCGCCAGTATAGCAGTTTTTTGGATATTATAAGTCGGACCGTAGTCAGACTAATGTCATCTGCAAATTATGCAAGACCGTCGTCCCCACCAAGACTGGTAATACCACGAACTTGATGTACCACCTGTACTCACCCTTTGGAGCACAGCCGTATTCAACCAACAACATCTGTAGCTGCAACACCGCACGAGCATGGAGAGGTACTCTTTCCATGGTTGTTGACATTTCTGTCTTAATAACTGAGGGGATTATGATCAGAGGAAGGTTAAGTTTAAAATAAAAATGTTTAAATGTAATATATTTTTGAATTTCTCCTGGTCCTTATTTTAAATGGGTCATAAAAAATATCAATAATTATCGATATAGACCGATATGAAACACTGATATCGTGATAGTTTTCAGCCATATCGCCCAGCCCTACTTTTGACCTAGCACGTTGACGCTCACTGTATCAGCAGTCTGGCGAGCTAATTTTCTTTTTGCAGGGTGGTAGGGGAAATCTCATTAATATTCATGAGACAAGCAGTACCTGATTGGCCACTGAATGCGTTACACAGAAAAACCGGGAAGCAGGTTCACTGGCCAGTCAGGTACCACTTCTACCATGAATATTAATGAATTGACCAATCAAGTGGCACTTCTCTTATGAATATTAATGAGATGTCCTCTACCATCCTGCCAAAAGAAAATTAGTGTCCGGCGAACAGGTATCCAGGAAAACTAATCAATGTTGAAGGATCAGTCAATAGGAGTGCAGGTCCAACCCACTGGCATGGATTGACAAACAAAGTCATTCTGCTGAAAAGTCACATTATGAAATAAATAGACCATCGGGAAAAAAGCCATTTTGAAATAAAAGCTGACTTTGAAAAAAGGGTGTTTTGGAATAAAAACTGCTGGAATTAAATAAAAGGCATCTGCAATAATCTCTGTTATTATTAAAAATGACCATTAAATAATATTTCACAATAATAAGTAAATTTTATAAAGCAGAATGCAATATATTTCACAATAATAAGCTGTATTTCAAAATGTGTTCATTTATTTCACAATTTCATTGTCATATATCTGTCTCTTATTTATTCATATAGTTATTTATTTCATTATGTCATATTTATTTAATCTTGGACACTTTGGAATCCCATACGTGCCACATTTTCGCTAAAACATTGACCATCTGGGGGTCCCTGAGGCTGAGAAATATTGGTTTAAGGTATTAAAAAATGCTGTAGATGAGTAAATATTTTTGGGTGCTTTGGATACTGGTAATCGAAAACAATGAATTTACAGTAATAATAATGACACAGATAAAACTGGTGACATGCTAATCAGACAAACAGAGATCACAATGTGGACTGTCGGGGGGTCCCTGAGGACCACGTTGAGAAACATTGCTTTAAACATCTGAAATGTAGAGCAACTCAGCCTTTCCGTTCAAGACTTTAAATAAACGTTTTGTGCTTTTACTGTCCTCTATAACACCGGTGTCCTCCTTCTGCCTCTCACTTGCGTAACTTTTTAATGTCTATGTGGGCCTTTGCAGAGGACTGTGTGGACCCTGGTGTTAGGGTGGAGTCAGTGTTCACTGTTCCTGGGGAGGCTGCCATGCTCACCTGTTTCCTGGACAAGTATGTCGCTGACTCCCACATCATCTCCTGGTATAAGAGTAACCTGGACTGGCAGCTGAATATGGACAACCGGTGGGTCCGGCTCAAAGACAACGTAATCTGGCTTCTGAAAAGCATGGTGCAGGACAATGGGACCTACATGTGTATCCTGAGGTACATCTCTGGGGTGGAGATTACTGCTGAGGTGTTGGCAGGGGAAAGTTCTGATTAAAGCATGATGTGTCCATTTTCACATGGTTTGGGGTAAACTTCAGAAATGTTTATTCCTTGGATGTGAACATACTGAACACTAGTGAACTAAAATCCCTTGATCATTTCTATAATTAAATTCTATTTTTCTTTGTTGTTTTATATTCTTCATGGTAGAACTGCTGATCAGTGCTTCAAACAAGTAACAGTGCTGTCTGTGAATGAAACTCGAGCAGAGGACTGCAGTCGACCATACCGGGCGACTCAGCCACTAACCACGGTTGCCAATGGTTTGCTGTTTTGCCCATTGTATTCGTATATGGCTCACCTGACTGAGTATTCCTTCCAGTGGTATAAGGTAAGGCTGCTCGATTATGACAAAAATCATAATCCCAGTTATTTTGATCAGTATTGAGCTCGCAATTAACACAAGTACTCACTGACATCATACATTTACTGAACTTTAGATTTCAATTTATTACTACTTAAAATGAACTACTACTACTGGATATTGTTAATGTGAAATATAAATATGTCCACACACACACACAGTATATTACGTTGTGGGGACCCAAAGTCCCCACAGTGTGATAAAAACCAGTTATTCTCCAGTTATTTTATAACCATAAATTGAGAAATGAGTGAAACAAAAAATTGTGCTGTGGTCTCTTAATTTTTTTCCAGAGCTTTATATATATTGGTGCTGTCCCAAACAATTATTCTTTAAACTATTAATCTGGCAATTATTTTTTTGATTATTCAACTAATCTAACGACTAATTTTTCGATTAATCTGATGATAAATTTATTGATAAGCAATTATTTTCAGGTTAGTTATTTAATACAACAATTCATCCCCTCCCACACACACACACACACAAATCTGAAATTCTCATTAACATTTCAATTTATAAAGACATTTCTTAAACATTAGAGCGTTATTCCTTAACAAAAAGATTTTAGTGCAAGAACCAAAAAATAAGAAAAATTCAAGATAAAAAAAATCAATCGATTGTCTGAGGTAACATTACTAGTAGACAAAAATTCTGTGTGGTAGTAAGTAGGGATGAGCCGATCCACTTTTTTTCCATTTTCGATCTGATTCCGATACGCAACTGCCGATACTGACAAATTCCGATACAAGAGCTCTTTTTACTTGAATATTTTAATAAAATAAATATATATTATGCTTTGTTATATTTTTAACACTAGTAAATCAAATGAAAAAAATTTGAAAAAGATTTTTAATTAGAAACATGCATTTAGAAATTCTTCCACCTCGTTTGTAAATCGTTTTAAGTGTTTTTGAGGCATTTGCAGTTCAATTTGAATATCTTCCAAGCAAGTATACGCAAGTGGCGAATGCTTTGAAAGTTCCCCACAATTTTTCTCCAGCTAGCATCAGCATCACTTAAACTTTGCTGCGATCGCAACCCCTCATTTATCAAAAGCTGTTGCGAATGTGCAAATCATCCATTTTTCATATTACTTGCGTTGTCTCGCACAATTGCATGGGCTTTAAGTGGGATGTTCTGCTAAACGCAACTTCCACCTCTCCAAACAAATCACTGTGCTGCTAGTTGTTGTTAAAAGTGTAAAATACTTCCAGATTGTCACCCTCTTATCTGATTTTCTTATGCTCCTCGTACTGCCAAGTGTATGCAGTTACAAAACATTTGCGTGGTTTTACACAACGCGTCAACACTAAAATTCCACGTCGACGAATTTTTATAATTGACGTCGATTTACGTCAAATAATCGACCAGCCCTCATATATACACATATGTGTGTGTGTGTTTGTGTGGGGAAAAAAAACTTCTTTTGAACAGTGGATTTCCTTGAACTCTAAATATAGTTCATCTGAGAAACACATGAAAGGGGACTGAAAAAGGATGTGCTGGGTTTCTAGCAACCGTCATTGTGAAATGAACTGCGGCCCAGTTATCCTTCTAGCTCTTTTTTTTTTTTTGATGAATGTTAGAAGCCAAAATTGTAATTGAAATTATAATTTGATGAATTGCCCAGCACTAGTAGAAGGTGCACTGTGCATTGAGCTTGCAGTGCTGACTGCAAGCTGAAAGATGCTAGTTCCCTGTTTTTGTATCACTCCAAATGCACCCAGTGTGTGTAGCTTTTTTACTGTTCTGCCTAATGCCTCTGCTTTTAAGTAGACTGTGACCAGTTTGGAAGGTCATATTTATTAGAAGATGTTTCCCCTTTCTTATAATGTCACAACAGTCAAAAGTCATCTGAATGTTTAATACACGTCAGCTAAATATTTCTACCAAATAAGCGGACCTTAGCCATGCTGTGTGCAGTGGAAGCATGTCTTGTAACATGGCCTATGCAGTGATTTAACCAACAAGAGCATCTCCTGTTTTGGGCAGGGCTGCAAACCCCTCCTGGAAGGGGCCAGATACTTCAATGTCGACAGTGACATGCTTGTGATAAAGAATGTGTCTCTAAGCGATGCTGGAAACTATACCTGCAGAATGGCATTTAACCTGGCCGGCTCTCCAGGCTTCATCTCTGAGACGATCTCGTGTGAGGTGAAAGGTGAGATTCGGAGCAGATACTGGGGCCTGGATGGTGCCTCGCTGAGGTACTGCTGGGGCCTGGCTGGTGCCTCGCTAAGACGCTGCTAGGGCCTGGCTGGTGCCTCGCTGAGGTACTGCTGGGGCCTGGCTGGTGCCTCGCTGAGGTACTGCTGGGGCCTGGCTGGTGTCTCGGTGAGGTACTGCTGGGGCCTGGCTGGCCATTGTCTGTTCTGCTCCTTTTTTGTGGTGACGGTGGGCAGGGCGATAACCTTCCTTCCTCTATTTTCACTGGGTTTCATGATGTTATGCCAAAGTAAAATTTGTGGTAGTGTATTGTTTTCATAATCACATAGTGATTATTCTCAAAATATTGACTCATAAGTTTTTTTTTTACTTCTTTATTCATTCAGACCATCTAATGTTACCTCTCAGTCTGCTTACTGTGTTGTTTTATATCTATTTATTTATGCTTGCAGAAAAATATTCCCATCTCTATGGATAAATATTTAACTAAAGCAATTTCATGCCTAAGCTTTGAACAGACAGCCCACTTGAGTTCAGGGTTTTACCGGTGATTCACTTGTTTGCCATGAAGTGTTTTTAGAATGGCAAAGTAGAACATATTCTAATATTACCATAAAATGTTTCTTTGCACTGTTTGCAGTGCAGTGAGAACTCTTCTATCAGTAATATAATTCTATCCCTCCCTTACTTCAGAAAAAATGGAAAACATGCAATCTTTTTTAAAGATTTTGTAGTCTTTTTGCCAACTCCCCCTGCTGGTAAGGAATGTAACTGCAAAGTCTTCTTATAATCGGGCATAAAAATACAGTAGGTCAGTGCCTAAGATGTGAAATATTGTTTATAGGATTTAATGCTGAATTCATAGTCAATGAAATTATTTTAAAAATATGTGCTGAATCCTAGTTCTTTTTAAGTAACTTAGTGTTTTGCATCCTTTCAGATCAATGGAATCTGCGGCCGATGGTGTCTGAACCAATTAATGATACGATCAAAGCAAATCCTGGTGGGTGTTATGCCAGCGGCTTGAAAATAAGAAGTTATACTTTTAATTTTGCTCAGTGCATATTGGAATGTGATTGGTGTCATTTTATCTGGTTCTGACATGATCAGATGATTGACTCACAAACAGTGCTCACAGATGCTTACATAATTCAGTAAAAATATTGCAAAATTATTGGATTTATGATAAAAATTATTACTTTTTTTCTCAAAAATATGTATAATGTATCATACACACAGTGCCCTCCACAAATATTGGCACCCCTTGTAAAGATCTGTAAAAGGGTTAGAAAAAAATCCACCTTTTTGTGAAGTAGCTTCATCTCACACCGAAAAAAAGAGAAACCCTACTGACATGGGACCAGCAGTGTGCCCATACTGCCAGCTCTGTTATCCGTTTGATCTGATATTATTCATATCATTGCGATACGGTCACATGTGCAGATTCATTTCATTTCCACTACTCTGTCTGGGTGCTTAACTTTTTTGTGATTGAGTATATACAGTGCTGTGAAAAAGAATTTGTGCCCTTCCTGAATTTTTATTCTTATGCATATTTGTCACACTTACATGTTTCAGATCATGAAAAAAAATTAATATTGGATAAAGATAACCAGAGTAAATACAAAATGCACTTTTTTCATTTATTTCATTTATCAAGTGAAAAAAGCTAGCCAAACTTACCTGGGCCTATGGAAAAAAGTAATTGCCCACTAAATCTTATAACTGGTTGTGCCATCCTTGGCAGCAAGAACTGCAATCAAGCATTTGCGATAACCAGCAGTGGGTCTTGCACATCGCTGTACATGAATCTTGGCCCACTCTTCTTTGCAGAATTGTTTCAATCCTGCCACTTTGGAGGATTTTCAGGCATGAACGGCCTGTTTAAGGTCTTGCCAAAGCATCTCGATTGAATTTAAGCCCGGACTTTGACTAGGCCACTCCAAAACCTTAATTTTGTTTTTTGAGCCATTCAGAGGTGGACTTGCTGGTTTGTTTTGGATCGTTGTCCTGCTGTGGGCTTGAACTTCAGGGCACAAGCTGATGGCCGGACATTCTCCTTCATGATTTTCTGGTAGAGAGCAGAATTCATAGTTCCATCAATTTAAGCCAGTTGTCCAGATCCTGAGCCAGCAAAGCAGCCCCAGACCATCACACTACCACCACCATGCTTGACTGTTGGTATGTTCTTTTTATGAAATGTTGTGTTAATTTTACACCAGATGTAATGGGACACAGACCGTCCAAAAGTTCTCTCGTCAGGACACAGAATATTTTCCCAGAAGTGTTAGGGATCATCAAAATGCTTTTTGCCAAATATGACCCTTCGGGTTCTTCTTGGTCAGCAGTGGTTTTCGCCTTGGAACTCTCCCATGGATGCCATTTTTGCCCAGTCTCCTTCTTATTGTTGAATCATGAACAAACACCTTAACTGAGGCAAGTCTGGTCTGCAGTTCTTTAGATGTTATTCTGGGGTCTTTTGTGACCTCCTGGATGAGTTGTCTGTAGGGATGGGTATCTTTAAGATTTTAATGGTACTGCTACTCTTTCCGGTGCTGCTTATCGGTCCGCTACTTTAACGGTATTGCTATCGGTATGTTTTGAAGAATAAATCAAATTAACAACATAATTAACAGATTTATTTAATAAATCACTATTATTATTCAACAAATTTGCATTATTAAACAAATTTCCATTAAATGTTAAATGAAAAATAAAATTTCACAAAAAATACAGCAATGTTTTAAATCATCCATCTCCTACCACTGTTCTGGGTCGGGTCGCGGGGGCAGCAGCCTAAGCAGGGAAGCCCAGACCTCCCTCTCCCCGGCCACTTCGTCCAGCCCTTCTGGGGGGATCCCGAGGTGTTCCCAGGCCAGCCGAGAGACTTAGTCTCTCCAGCGTGTCCTGGGTCGTCCCCGGGGCCTCCTCCCAGTGGGACAACCCCGGAACACCTCCCCTGGGAGGCGTCCGGGAGGCATCCTAACCAGATGCCCGAGCCACCTCATCTGGCTCCTCTCGATGCGGAGGAGTAGCGGCTCTACTCTGAGCTCCCCCCGAATGACCGAGCTTCTCACCCTATCTCTAAGGGAGAGCCCAGCCACCCTACAGAGGAAACCCTTGTTTTCGCGATCTTGTTCTTCCGGTCATTACCCACAGCTCATGACCATAGGTGAGGGTAGGAACGTAGATCGACTGGTAAATTGAGAGCTTTGCCTTTTGGCTCAGCTCCTCCTTCACCATGACAGACCGATGCAGCGCCCGCATCACTGCCAACGCCGCACCGATCCGCCTGTCGATCTCCCGCTCCATCCTTCCCTCACTCATGAACAAGACCCCGAGATACTTAAACTCCTCCACTTGGGAAAGGACCCCCTCCCTGACCTGGAGAGAGAACTCCACCATTTTCCAGCTGAGAACCATGGAAATGTAAAACAAACATGAATGATTTTAATGCAAAGCCTTTAATGCCTTTACACGCAAAATACCTGTTGAACTTTTGCCAACAGGCACTATCTGCATTGATTCTAGTAGAGCGCAACCACACTGTTGATTTCGTACCTCTCCTCCATCATCACTAGTTCAGTGTCGGCCGTTCCTGCCTGATCTGCATGCGCATATTTTATTCACTGCAGACCTGTATAGCAATCAGTGTTAGCAACTTAGCAACTTATTTTTCAAAAAGCACTTAGCGACAAATCCTATTTCTGACAAACCTTGCAGGCGGATCGGCAAACCGATCCGCCTGTCGGTATAGAAAAAATTTGGCTTTCTGAGGCATCAGAAGTATTTTTTCTGACAGTTCTGCCCCCCCAGCGGAGGGGAAACCACAGTTTAGGTCAATTAAGTTGAATACTTCATACTTTCCTACTGCCCCAAGTATCAGCCTAAGTTCCCGAATTAGGGTTACAGTTAAGGCTAGGGTTAGGGTTAGAAAAACTATGGCTTTCTGAGGCATCAAAAGTGTATTTTCTGACAGTTTTTAGCCCCCGGTGGAGAGGAAACCACAGAATAGCATCATTAAGTTGCATTTTTCCAAATTTCCTTCAGCCCATAGTGTCAGCCCAAGGACCCATATTAGGGTTAGCTAGGGTCACGGTTAGAAAAAAATTCACTTTCTGCGGCATCAAAAGTAATTTTTCTGACAGTTCTGCGCCCCCAGCGCAGGGGAAAGCACAGTTTAGGTCAATTAAGTTGAATATTTTATACTTTCCTACTGCTCCTAGTGTCAGGCTAAGTTCCCGAATTAGGGTTACGGTTAAAGCTAGCGTTAGGTTTAGAAAAACTATGGCTTTCTGAGCTATAAAAAGTATATTTTCTGACAGTTTTTAGCTCCCGGTGGAGAGGAAACCACGAAATAGCATCGTTAAGTTGCATTTTTTCAAATTTCCTTCAACCCATAGTGTTATCCATGTTATTGTCTAAATTTTTGGGGTAATAAATATTAAACTAATGAAAATGGTGTTTCTTCTCGTACATTATTAGTAATATCAAAGGGAAACTTCTGTCAGTGTTCAATAAATGTTAAGTTGAGAAATGTTGTGTATCCTATATTATTAATGAGATATTTTACCACGCAAATAGAGGGGAATATGTCCAACTATCGGGCAAAAAAATCGGCAGCATATATCGGGCATCGGCCAACCCTGAATTCTAAATATCAATATCGGCTATAGAAAAACCCATATCGGTCGACCTCTATTACCCACGACAAAATAAACAAAGAAAATTTGTTCCCTGGGAGTAGCTGTTATAGGGTGAGAGGAAAGACAGCTAAGACTGGAAGGAGTCACACCGTTGGTGAGATGTCAGGAGAGAGAAGGGAAATTGGTAACACAAGGAGAATTTTCAGCTGCAATAGCAGTGGGACCGCGTTCAAAACCTGGCTTGCTGTTGCAGATCAGATTATCCCTAGTCGGGCTCTGTTGTACAGATCAGCTTTAACCAGCAGAGGGACAATTAGCAGGTTCTGCTTTGCTTGCCTCTATGAGATGTGTTGCGGTGTTAAGCTATTTACGCGAGTGGAGAGGTTTGAATGCTGTCAGGTGTCTCTCCCGGACAGGGCACTTCCCACAAGCTCAATCCTAGCCAAGCAGGCCCGAGCCCGGGCCCCACTCCCCCGATCCCCAGCAATGTCAACTTGGAAGGGCGTGTTCTGTACTCACAACTCAGGTGAGGCTCAGCCTGTCGGCTGCACTGCCTGTGACCTGATTCGAACAAGAGACGGTGCAGCGGCCCTCAGGTGTCACCCAACCGATTGAGAGTCCAAGCTAGGGCTGTTCTCTGAACTCATCCTAGACGAGGTCCTGCTCAAAACTTGTAATGACTGCCTGAGGCACCTGCCAACCTTGCCCTTAATGAGTCAGCGGGTGCAGCCTGGCTAGCGTGCTTTTGGGCGTCCAATTGCTGAGAAGTTCCCTTTCAGTTCTGACACACTGTAAAATCGTAAGCAGTAACAGCAGAACCTCGGACAAGCTCAACCAAAACGAGCGAATTGTAAGCACTCAGTACCGGAAAAGCTCAACTGATCACACTCAGAACTCCAATTACTCCCTGATGTGATTAAATTAATTCTCCTGTGTTGACCTAAGGAGACATATCTTTACAGAAATGTAGCGACCACAGTTGTACGCGGTGTTTTCTGTGACGGCTTTCTTCCCCTGTGTGCATGACAGCCTCTGTCCCTGTTGCGGTCACATCAGGGATGTGAAACAGCAATCTCAGCCTTTTGTAAAAGTCATGTTCCTCTATAGCAACATGGGCTCCACACAATGCAGTGATATTGATTCATTTGTGTTAGCTTTCACTACTAAATCTAAAGGAAGCATTAACATGTATTACACTTTAGCAGTTATAAATGATTACACATCCTTGGTCAAAACATCTGCTGATATACTAACATTTTATGTGCACTTTACACTCATAGAGTTTCAAAAGATTTAAAAAATGTTTTTTACTGTATTTATTATTTTACTTTTGAGAGCAACAACCAAGCAATTCCAGTGTTTGTGCGCATAGCAAATAATATATCATGAGTTTTAGGAGCCCAGTGTCTAATGCTGGCAGGAAGGGAAGCATGCTCCATGTGCAGGCCCTGTCTTGCAGGCTCCCCCTTCAGTAAGACATGCCGGGTGTTTGTGCCCGGACACGGCGAGCATATGGTGGATGTGGTCTGGGCTTTGGATCAGCTTATCTCCTCGAACCATTCAGAGCGTGTCAGCCAGGTTCCCCTGGGGTGAGTAGATGTGCCACTTCAAACTCACAGAACCTTTAGCTTTAATTAATCTTTCAGGGTAGTTTGAAAGCAGCTCCAGCCTGTATTGTGGCCAGTCGGTTTCTGGATTGTAGCCCAGCTGGATCTTGCTTTGGTGTCCTCCAGCATATACCATTTTATGTGATCTAACTCGCTAATAGCTGAAACCATGAATGGCAAATTCATGAATCTAGAGGATCTAATGTAATTCTTCTTTTATATATATATACAGAAAAAGCAGAGTGGAGCATGGAGAGTGGCTAGAAGTACTATTGAACTTTTCTGAAGTGGAGAAAGAAGACTTCTACAACACGTACAGGTGTATGGTCTTCAATGATAAGGGGCTCGTTGTTGCTAACTTCACCTTGCTGCCTTCAGGTGGGTGAGCATGTCCCCAGAGCTCAGACTCAGGTCGGTCATCTTTTTTCCAAACTGAAAGCTTCCTTTACAGCAGAGGGTGCCCTTCATGTTATCATTCAACTCTGAGCCATGTGAAAAGATATAAGTAACACGTATAGAAGGATAATCACCAGCTTGATCAGTAATTTGAAATGTAGACTGTCGGTTTTAAAGTACAGGCAGTCCCCGGGTTAAGAATACTGTCCTGTATTATTATTTTTCTGGTTTACCTATAAATTTGATGTAACAACAGACTTTGGGAATAAATCTCATTTGTAAATTGGGCAATACCTGTACCATTTTGAAAATTATATGAAAACCATTTAAATGTTTCTCTGAGTAATTTTTTGGTATGACTTATCACGCTAGATGGTTATCAGTTCCTGTCTTTTGAAAACAGCAGTGCAGTATCTAAGAGGCCTTCCTTTACTTCCTTTACCTGTGCTTTTGAGCAGAACCAAACCATCTCCTCTCTGTGGGCCTGTTCTTCGCCAGTCCTGCTCTGATCTTCATCATTGCTGTGGCCATGTGGCGGATCGTTAAAATCGAGGTGGCCTTGTTGTTCAGGAGCTCCTTCCCATGTCTCTATCCAGACCCAGGTTGGCCCCCAGCCCCTGTGCGCCAAATGTCTGAATTCCAGGTTTTAGGGACAATCCCATACATCACTGTGCCATAACACACTCGCTTGTGAGTAAATCTAACTTGGCATTGGTTAACTGCATATCATTTAATTAATCATTTACTTTGTGAAGAAAAGCACACAAAAACACACACACACATGTTTGTGTTTCGCAGCCAAAAGGTACAACCATTCTAGATGACCAGTACTCAGATAAACAGAAAGCAGTTTCTAATGAAGCTGTCCCTTCTTACCAAACCAGCTATCATCAATGACACAGTTCTGGTCGGTTCTCCCCGCTCTCCACCAGGATCCGACGGCAAAGTGTATGATGCCTATGTGGCTTATCCGAGGGCGTGCGGGGGCAGCGTCTGCGGGGGCCAGGCCTGTGCAGCTGTCGAGGAGTTCGCGCTACGCTCCCTGCCCGAGGTTCTGGAAGGAGAGTGGGGTTACAGGCTTTTCATCATGGGCCGGGAGAGCCTGCCTGGCGAAGGTGAGCCTGCTCCTGTCTCATGGGGCCTGTGAAACACAGCAGCTAGCCAGCTTTTGAGTGTATGAGGTATTATGACAAAAACATAAAAGACAGCTTCATATCTACGTCGATTCAAGACGTAGCTACGAACAGAGTTGGAAAGAGTAATAAAATATTCTACTCAAGTAAAAGTACTATTACATAAATGAAATTTTACTTAAGTACAAGTAAAATTACTTGTCAAAAATGTACTCAAGTAAAAGTAAAAAGTAGCTTGTTCAAAATGTACTCAGAGTAAAAGTTACTTAGTTACTTTGTTAACCTTGGGAGGATAGTGCAATAAGGACAAAGTGATTTTAATGTATTTGTTTTTAATTAAAGTAACACCACAAGTTAAGGTGCAATAACAATATAAAATGTCAAAACACATTTAAAACATTTAGGGAGATACCGTATAATGTATGATTTTAGTTCAGACCATCCCATAAATCATTTTCAACATAACCATTGAAGGTGGCATAAGTTGTGGATTCTGAAGTGATTATGCACTAGGAGCATTTGTTTGATAGAGACATTAGCATATTAAAACAATAGCTTAGAGTAAACCTGTTTCTTACAATGCACATACACCAATATAGATCCGTATGGTTGCGTTGGGGTAGCACGCATAAATCGTCTGAACAGGCCACGCACTGATGTCTTTTTCACTAATTTGAGAAAAGTCTACTACTAGTTTACTAGTTTAACCTACTTTGTAAAACCAATGCAACACTACAAGCGTTGTTTAACTTACCTCTACGTGCTTGCGTAGATTTGATGTGGAGTTCTTGTAAGCAGCAATGTCAGTCCCTCGGGGCAAACAAAGTTTACATTTCATAATAAAGCTGTCGCCTCTTTTGCATTTAAAGGCAAACAGCTCACCTAAGTATGGCCAGGGGTGGACTTCTTTCGCAACAAGTTCAGCTTCAGAAGGATTCGCCAAACTTTCATCTACTGTAATATTACTCTGGTCTCTGACGTCTCCATCTCTGCTGTACTCACGCGCGTGATATTAACTCCAGTTTGTTCTCTTACCCATCGTTCACTGCAGTAATTTCCGGCACGTGATTTTTCATTTTATTTATTTGTCGGTTTAATTTTACTCAGTAACGGATGTGATTTAAATTGTAGCGAAGTACAATACTTCAAATAAAATATACTTAAGTAAAAGTAAAATTACAGATTTTAAAACCTACTTCAAAAAGTACAAATACACAAAAAACCTACTCAATTACAGTAACGCGAGTAAATGTAATTCGTTACTTTCCACCTCTGGCTACGAAGAAGGGTCTGATTGTAGTTTAAGTGATGCAGGACTTTGGCTGTGAATAATTAATAGAAACAGGCTGCTGCTAAAAGGCAGGCTTAAATTTAGCAGATCATCACATGATTTATTCACAAAGATCAACTTCATTATTTAAAAATTTGTAATGCTTCCACGATGCTCTGAAAATTGGTCGATGTTGCTGTTGTCAACCTTGAATTGCGAAAAGAGTACCACAGATTTTTTTGGCCTGGTAAGCGAAACGAAAGCAGATTCTAAATCATCATTTTTTTTGCTAACTAAGCACTAGCGCTCCCATATAAAGGTCATAAATGATCAGCAAAGGATGTTTTTGTGTTTGTCTTTGTGATAATATCTGTACAGATAAACAACCAAGTCTCTGTCTCCTGCAGGCATTAGAGTCGTGTCTGGGCACACCGTCAGACAATCATCACTTTATATGTGGGTGTACCTGTGCATCTGTGACTGACCATGTCCCTCACGGGCCTCTCTCCTCTCAGCGGTGGCAGACGTGGTCCAGCAGAACATCGGGAAGAGCCGACGCCTGCTCCTGCTATATTCCGCTTTCTCCCTGTCCCACCCGGACGCCGCTCAGAGCTTGGAGCAGCAGCTGGCCGTCCATGCCGCTCTCGTGGAGAGGACGGTCCCAGCCGTCCTAGTGGAACTAGGGGAGGCTGTTGACAACAAGCTGCTCCCCAAAGCCATGCAGTACCTTCGGAGCCAACAGGGGGCAGTACGCTGGGGAGGGAGCAGTAAGGAGGGCACTTTGGATAGAAGTCAGGCTTCTGGCAGGTTCTGGAAACATCTGCGTTATTATATGCCACCTCGGATCAGCCAGACACGCCCCCCAGAGAAAAAGGTCTTACTGAACATTTCTGCCCAGGTGCATAGTGGATGATGAACCAGGCGGGTAAGCATATGGTGCAGGGCACAGCCTGAAATCTGAGTCGGCTGACATGAAGCTATCAGCAGAGCGTATGCTTTGGAGCTGTCCTTCAGTTACACCAGCAGGTGATACCTGGTTTGGAGTGTCGTTTCAACACATCATAGAAACGCTCTTAAATACATTTCATGTGGATGTTAACACTGTGTCGTGGCTTATTTGGGCAGTGCAGTCAGGTCCTGCTCCTCGTGCACACTCGTGCATGCTGAGGAAAGCATGTCCTTTTAGCTACTATACTTGTCTTTCAAGGAGAACTGTGCTGAATGAATTATAAATCATAAGTGAAAGAATTTCCAGCCTTTTCCAGTGTCTTGTTTTGTAAGCACTGTTCAGTAATCGGAATTGTAGTTTGTTCCAGCTCTTAAGTGCCTACAGGATTCTTTTTCCCACTGGCTCATTTTCAGTCAGATTAAGATCAGCACTATTTTCTGGCCAGCTTAAAGCAGACCATTTTTTCTTTTTCAACTATTCTTTTGGATGTTAAGTGACTTTACAGTATGTGTTCTTTGTATCGTTGTCCCTTTGGAGGATCTATGATCTTGACCTAAAACAAATCACTGGTTTGCATTGCCAAAGAGCATCTGTCCATTGAACATTCTCCCAGAAGTATTGTGGTTTTCCCGGGTAGGGTGTCGGTCTCTCGGCTGCCTAATGGTGTGCACCTTGGCCTTTGCCTCTAAAGCTTTTCTTAGTTTAGTGTGTGACATTATGGCATGGGTTGAAATGATCACTCCAAATTGCTCCTGGTCAGCCTACATGGTATTTATTCCTATAGTCTGAAGACTTTGATGATTAATCTTCCTCTTCCCGCCTTGCTCAGGGACCTTCCTAACAGGTCCATACAGCAAACACTGCGAAGTGCTGAAGCAGGGATGCCAAGGTCTTTGGAGATGGCTTTGTACCCTGATCTCAGATAGCTCTCTCTTGTTTTTACCATTGTGAAAAAGGAACAGGCACTAATAGTGAGCCTTTTAAGCATTAAATCATTCATTGGGTAATAAGTCATGTGAGCGCTGAAAATTTATCACAGGTGAGTCTAATTTTATGGCAATGAAAATGCTTTTTTTATAGTTGTTCAAAAGGTTCCAATAATTACCGTAGTGATGTTTCTGTTTTCTCTTTATTTTTATTGTTTTATTCAGTACTGTTTTGTATCAAACATATGAGTGTATTTACACCAAAGCTGTTTCACTACACATTTCTTTTAGGAGATTGTACATGACCTATGCAAAATTCGGAGGTGTGAATAACTGTTACCAGAACTGTACATTATGGGCAATATCAAGACACCAGTGTGCCAAAGTGCGTATCTTTGGATTGCGGGATGACTTTATAGTACTCTGGGAAAACCACCATGATACAGATGTACATTCTAGGCCACTGACATAACTTCAATAAAAAGTGTATTAATTGTGCAAAAACATGCAAGATGTGCGGATTTGCCTTTACAGAACTACTCATAAGTGGAAAATATGTACCATAGTTCAGGGCTCTTCAACTTTTGTTCAGGATGGTTCAAAGTTTTTTAAAGGAACTCCTAATACAACTGTAATTATTTTGATTTAATGTGAAACTTTGAACCTACTTCAGATTTGTTTCTGAAAGACATAGGAAGGCATTTATGTTTTACTTTCACAAGGTAAAAGTTAAGCACTGAAATGAATGATTAGCATCTTGGTGGACTTTAGGAGATGGGGCATTTTAGCTAAATGTGAAACGTCCCCACATCATCTCTGCGCTTCTGCAGAATGGATCCATGTGGCCGTTTCACAGGCTGTACTGGGATTGGGTGCCTGTTCCTGGGCCTCTGCTGCTGTGGCTGCTTAAAGCTCCCTCACTGTATCTCCCTCAAGTATCTCATGACAACAGTGTTCTTGACAGTTTATGCCAACTGTGCGTGCAAATTCACTGTAAGTTATCTATAGCAATGCTGGCTGCACTGGTTTAATTAAGGAAATATATGAGAAATAAAAGTGTTTTCTGAGAAAAGCAGATAATCTGCCTATTGTGGTATTTGCCGCTTGAGGGTTTTGTACTTCAGTTGCTATTTCCTGAAATATTACTTTCTTGATTCAAAATACAAAATATGTCTTTATGTTAAAAATCTTATTACTAATGGCAGTTTGTGAAAGGAAGGAAGTAGTTAAAGTAATTGCTGTTAAAAACACAAAAAAACGGGATGCACCTCTTAATCGTTGAATTCAGGTGTTTCATTCAGACCCATTGCCACAGGTACATAAAATCAAGCACCAAGGTTTACAAACATCTGAAAGAATCGGTCAATCTGAAGAGGTCAGTGAATTCAAGTGTGGTACTGTCATAGCCTCATGACTACCAGGAAAAATATTTTCAAATTATTCTTTTTCCAATTGTCTGAAAGGCAATGAGCATACTGACAAGTTTTTTTTTTTTTTTTTTTTTTTTTAAGTTTTATTTTCACAATATGTTGTGTCCACCACACTGGACAACGGAAGTTAGTATATCCGAAAACGAACCATGAACACAACAAGGAAATTACAAAGAAAATATCAAGAATCAGTATGAACTTTGACTGGAACTAACACATCATTGTTAGTGTGGTGTTTGTATTTTGGAACTTTTATGTATTTCTTGTTTATGGGGTATGATATTTCAAGAAGCAATTCCCCTTCTTGAAAACACAGAGAAAGATCTTACACTTAGTGCAGATCACGTATGTTTTGCTGTTACATTCAGATCTGCGACACCTGGATGCATGAGCATCATCCACCATTTCTGGAAGATGGATGGCTCCATAGTGTCTCAGGGATGCATTCGGCTGGGGTTTCCACTTTTGACGTGGGGGAGTGTAGTCATCTTCACTCTCACTAGAGATTCCAGCTTGACCATGGGTAATCAGCTGCTCACCAAGGAGCAATTTGAATTCAAGAAACTTCAGTGGTTTCTTCCCTTGAAGCTAGGAATCATTCCTGTACTGAAGCCATGCATTGGTGATTGCCAAATCAAAAAAGTGCAAAATTACACGCACCGTCCACTTCCGAGTGCGAGTGGCCATCCTGTATGTTCCATCACAAATGATTGTGCTTAAGTGTTGTGTGGTAATTGGCACAGTGAGTTGAATCAGGTGTGTTAAGTGAGGGTAAACCCAAAAATGTGCAGGACTCCGACCCTCCAGGACTGGAGTTGGAGACCCCTGCTGTAGAAACTTAGCATTCTGTCGGCCATGTCTACCCCACCCACTCAGCCACTGCCAGTGGTCTTGGTACCTGAACATACCTTTTGTCCTTCTTAGACCATCTATTGCGTGTGTCTTGAGGCCCTATGCCATAGGCAGAGGATGCCATGACCACTGGCTTATTGTCAAACCACTTAATGATAGCAAGTTCAGGAGGGCTTCGTCTGACCACCATCTCAGATGTCCCTCTTCCTTTCTTTTTGATGGCCTGGTCCCCTATAATGTTGTACTCCTTTGGAATTCTGTTCTTCATCAGAGTTCCAGTTCCTGTCAGCCCCTTCTCCACCAGGGTGTTCAAAAGGTTGACGGTCATAAAGTACCAGTCAGAACAAGTGGGTTCCTCTGGGAATGGACTCAGTCAAATGAAGAACAGCTTATGCTCCGATGCCCTGTCCTGCTGTGATTGGGAAGGTGGTCTTGCCTTGGTACACAACAAAATCTAAGACCCCGCCATTTGGTGTGGCCAAGACAAACACCTTCAATCCAGTTGGGTATGGTTTGCCCGGAACATACTGGCAAACTGGGCAGCGGCCAGTAAATGGAATCATTTGCTCGTCAATGGACAGTTTTTGTGCTCTTGGAAGACTCAAACATCCTTTCCTCACTTTGTTCAGAAGGGGCCTAACCTTCCACAAGAGGTTTCTTCTTTTTTCCTCATCTGAAACATCCAGGTCATTGATGATCTTAATAGATTGCCTTAGCTTGTAGAACCGATTTCTGGTCATGGATTCTGCAACTATTTGAACTCTGGTATTTGAGGCCCAATACATCTGAATATTTGGATAACCAAGACAGGCCATGTCGATAGAACTTCCAAAAAATGTCTTCAGCTCTTCAGGGGTGGTGTTAAGTGGTGCTTCAGACACAAGGACCTCACGCTGGTTTGTGAACATAGCCATTACTTTGTACACAGAGTCATCAATGTACTGTTCAAAATATTGCATTGGGGTCCAGTTATTGCGTGTAGGGGCATCACTGCTGTGAATGATTGGAGGATCATCCAGTTGGGGGTTGAATCTTAGAAAAGCATGAAGAAAAAGAAAATTAGTCTCTAAAAACGTTATTAGATTTATCAGAATATATATTTTATGTGACTAACTATAAGTAAGAAGTAAAAACCTATAGGTACTGTTAATAGTGATATATATTTAGAATACAATGACAGGGTGTATATTGTAGTCTTGGCCCAGAGGAGAAGAATACCAGATGTGGATGCAAAATTCTCTCTGCCTCTGAAAGTGACTCCCTTCCTGCTTACGATAATCAAAATTTTGGTAATAATTACAACTGTCCACTAAGGAGGACATTTTATAAATGCTCACTTATCATGGAAAAACATTCATACATTAGAAAATTAATTAAAGTGTTTTTTAGAGATTCATGTAAAATAAAACAACATTTCAAGATAAAATTTTATCAAAAAGATTAAGCACTTACTTTTCTTCTTTCCATAAAATGTCCTGGTGGTGATAGATGCCATCTTCTTAAAGGAGGAACAGGAAGTTCTAAAAGCCCCACCTCTATAAATCTGGTATCATTTAAATGTGCTGAATGTCCTCTTTAAAGCACGACAGGAGTTAATTAGGTTTGCATGCAGGATATGGGAGATATTCAAGTTTACAAATATCCTCTAGAGAGGACAAATTTTAACTGCCGGTAGTCAGGAGGATAGGGTGCCACCTTTGCAATAGGTCAGTTTGTGAAATTTCCTCTCTGCTAGATATTCCATAATCAATTGGAAGTGGTATTATTGCAAAGTGTTACCATTTAGGAACAACAGAAACTAGGAAGTAGCCAAATAAAGTAACTGAGCGGGGTCACCAAGTGCTGAGGTGCATAATGTAAAAGTCTCCAGTGCTCTGTTAACTTAATGACTGCAGAGTTACAAACTTCCTCTGACATCAGAAAAACTGTGCCAGGAGCTTCATGGAATGGGCTTCCATGGCCGAGTAGCTGCATGCAAGCCTCACGTCACCAAGCGTCAGATGGAGTGGTGTAAAGTGCGCCACCACTGGACTCTGAAGCAGCAGAAACATGTTGTGTGAAGTAACAAATCACACTTCTCTGTCTGGCTGTCTGATGGATGGGTCTGGGTTTGGCAGCTGCTAAGAAAACATTACCTGCCTGACTGTATTGTTCCAACTGTAAAGTTTGGTGGAGGAGGGCTAATGGTATGGGGTTATTTTTTAATGGTGGGGCTAAACCTCTTAGTTCCAGTAAAGGGAACTCATAATGCTTCTGCTTACCAAGACATTTTGGACAATTCTATCCTTCTAACTTTGTAGGAGCCATTTGAGTAAGGTTCTTTTCTGTTCCAGCATGACTGTTTCCCAGTGCACCGAGCAAGGTTCACAAAGACATGGTTGGGTGATTTTGGTGTGGAGGAACTTGACTAGCCTGCACAGAGCTCCATCAAACACTTTTGGGATGAACTACAGGGTTTACGAGCCAGGCCTTCACATTCATCATCAGTGCCTGACCTCACAAATGCTCCTCTGGATGAATGGGCAAAAATTCCCACAGACACACTCCAAAATCTTCCAGAGTGGCAGCTGTTATAGATACAAAGGGGGGGACCAACTCAAAATCTATGCCTATGAATTTAGGATGGGATGCTATAAAAGTTCCTGTAGGCGTAATGGCCAGATGTCCCGATACTTTTGTCCATATAGTGTACCAGTGGGAACGTTTTGAGGTGTGATATGGTATCAGCTGGTTTTTCCTATCTCTTAGCATAAAGAGACTTCTAGGAACTCTCTCCTTTAGCTACCACATTGCTGCACCTGCACAGCTGACCTTCCTCTCGATGGTTCTTACCGAGAAGATGTTTATCTGTTAAGGAGGTTGTGATTCAATGAGCAGAAACACATGGGCTGTATGGCGTCATCTGCAATGGTCGGCTGTTCTCAGTAATGTCTTGCTCTTTATTCTTATCTTCACTAGTGGTAATTCCACTGACCTAGATTTTCCTTTTGAAGATGCCAACTGAAAAAATGTTAATGGAAATTTCAAAGTTCGAAAAAAAAAACCCTCAAATACTCGAACAAAAGTTTTTATGTTCGCTTGAGGTGGTTTTTGTGGAGAGTCAAAAAAAAGTTAATCACAAAGCTGCAATGGAAGCAGAATATCATGTAGCAGTAGAGAATTAGGTATGGCTATTCTATATTCTATATTAAAAACAATGACAATTAACATTATTGATGGGACATAATTTCATGGTACACATATATAATGATACTGCCTACAGCAGTTGCCTTCTGAGCTCAGTAAATTGCTCTTCATTTGCATTGGTTCCATTCAATTGACACCAACGCACATGGTAGCACCCCCTCCTCTCATCACATCCTTTCACATCACGTCACTTTCGTTGCTGAGCCTAAGAACGAGACAAGTTTTAGCTACAGACATAAGCAATATTTTGTTAAAACATTCACCTCCTGCGTGTTAAAGTACAAGACATGAATCTAAATCTTGCAGGGTGATCAGCGGCATCCTTTATCGGAAACACACGCTATTCGCAATTTCATTTTGCCAGCTTATAGAAAGCTGTCTTATAATTTGCACAGACATGGAATAGAAACACTGTTAATGACAATCATTTATCACGACCTTTCATCCTGTCCTTTCTCTAATCAGTTATATTCACTGTTAGTTACTCGGCCCAACAAGGCGATGGTAATAACCTGCACTGTAGATCAGTTCGATCTTTGCCCCCGTTCACTTGCTTCAAGTTCATTCTTCTACAGTGCCCAGCGTGCCAGTCGAGATAAACTTTCTGATGCACCCCACCAGACAGTTAGCGGTCATAGGAAACACTGATTACCTTTCCTGTCTGAAATGAAAATGGCTTCATTTTCTGTGGTGAAGTGCTTGAGAAGAGCTCCTGTGGCAACCACTCACTGGCCACTGTACTAGATACACATTGCCTTGATCTGTTGACATAATAGCATCACACAGTTGCTGCAGATTTTTCGGCTGCATCATCATGAAGTGAATCTCCCATTCCACCACATCCCTTAGACCAGGGGTCTCCAACTCCGCTCCTGGAGAGCTACTGTCCAGTAGGTTTTCTCTCCTACCTCCCTTCTGATGAGCCACAACTGTTCTCAGGTAAATACCAGGAACAGGTGTGGCCCATAAGAAGCCAGGTGGAACAGAAAACCTACTAGACAGTAGCTCTCCAGGACCGGAGTTGGAGACCCCTGCCTTAAACGCTATATTGGATTGAGGTCTGGTGACTGTGGAGGCCACTCATGTACAGTGATCTCATAGTCATTTTTGAACAACCAGCCTGATATCATATGAGCTTTGTGACATGGTGTGTTATCCTGCTGGAAGTAGTCGTTTGAAGCTAGGTGCGCTGTGGTTATAAAGGGATGGACATGATCAGTAACAATGCTCTGGCATTTACACGGTACTCAGGTGGTACTAAGGGGCCAAACATCTGCCAAGAAAATATTCCCCACACCATTACACCTCCAGCCTGAATTGCTGATACAAGGCTTCATGTTGTTTATGCCAAATTCTTACTCTGCCATCATGTTTCATGTATTACCCTTAGAAATGTGCCTCACTTATTATTCCTCACCTAGACAGTTATATATAGGTATACAGGTATAGTTACCCATGCTCACTCTCATGTCTGTCTCAGAGAAATTGGGAATGAGTTAAAGTAAGGTATCTAAGTATTTCAGAGGTATTTTAGAGTATTTGAGTCTAAGTATTAGAGCTGTTTACTTTGTATAAGTAGGAAAGCCCCCCCTTTCTCTGCATGCCAGCATGTCTTTCTCTTGGCGCCTAAATCGTGTTCAGGAATTGACTAATTGGGACTTGTATAACAGACTTCAATATTTGAACAACTATTTGAGCATAATATTTCATAACTGATTACCAATTACTACCAATTCATAAAAAATTCCCCTAAACATTGGTGGAGACGCACATTTATTTGAACTGTTATTTCCTACAGCCCATTCACTGAAAACACTAAAGATGGTTGTATGTGAAAATTCCAGTAGACCTGCAGTTTCTGAAATACTCATAGCAGCCTATTTGGCACCAACAACCATGCCACATTCGAAATCACCATTCCTCCCTATCCTGTTGCCTGTGCAGCACTTTGGTTCAACTTTGTTGTTTTAAATATCATTTACAAATAAATTGGATTGGATTGGATTGGATCCTACTGACATATGATTGGCTGATTTGATATTTGCTTCAATAAGCCCTTGTCTCCAACAAAGCGGCCAGTGGGTGTATGTTCCATGTGCTAAATTTTGTCCACCATGGATTTGAAAAATTTCAGTTTTATACAAAGGCACATTAACATGGTCAGAGGCTCTGTGCTATTTTCAACAACTGGTGGGGGTGAATCTAGTGATTGTAAAAGTTGTTGATGAACAATGTAACTTGAAAGTACCCTTGGTGATACAGCACAGCAGCTGAACTACCTGTTTTATGTGAGGATTCAAATTTCTTTTACTCAGCAGTTTATATTAGTATTTGTTGACTGACTCAACAATATACACTCACCTAAAGGATTATTAGGAACACCATACTAATACGGTGTTTGACCCCCTTTCGCCTTCAGAACTGCCTTAATTCTACGTGGCATTGATTCGACAAGGTGCTGAAAGCATTCTTTAGAAATGTTGGCCCATATTGATAGGATAGCATCTTGCAGTTGATGGAGATTTGTGGGATGCACATCCAGGGCACAAAGCTCCCGTTCCACCATATCCCAAAGATGCTCTATTGGGTTGAGATCTGGTGACTGTGGGGGCCATTTTAGTACAGTGAACTCATTGTCATGTTCAAGAAACCAATTTGAAATGATTCGAGCTTTGTGACATGGTGCATTATCCTGCTGGAAGTAGCCATCAGAGGATGGGTACATGGTGGTCATAAAGGGATGGACATGGTCAGAAACAATGCTCAGGTAGCCCATGGCATTTAAACGATGCCCAATTGGCACTAAGGGGCCTAAAGTGTGCCATGAAAACATCCCCCACACCATTACACCACCACCACCAGCCTGCACAGTGGTAACAAGGCATGATGGATCCATGTTCTCATTCTGTTTACGAAATTCTGACTCTACCATTTGAATGTCTCAACAGAAATCGAGACTCATTAGACCAGGCAACATTTTTCCAGTCTTCAACTGTCCAATTTTGGTGAGCTTGTGCAAATTATAGCCTCTTTTTCCTATTTGTTGTGGAGATGAGTGGTACCCGGTGGGGTCTTCTGCTGTTGTAACCCATCCGCCTCAAGGTTGTGCGTGTTGTGGCTACACAAATGCTTTGCTGCATACCTCGGTTGTAACGAGTGGTTATTTCAGTCAAAGTTGCTCTTCTATCAGCTTGAATCAGTCGGCCCATTCTCCTCTGACCTCTAGCATCAACAAGGCATTTTCGCCCACAGGACTGCCGCATACTGGATGTTTTTCCCTTTTCACACCATTCTTTGTAAACCCTAGAAATGGTTGTGCGTGAAAATCCCAGTAACTGAGCAGATTGTGAAATACTCAGACCGGCCCGTCTGGCACCAACAACCATGCCACGCTCAAAATTGCTTAAATCACCATTCTTTCCCATTTTGACATTCAGTTTGGAGTTCAGGAGATTGTCTTGATCAGGACCACACCCCTAAATGCATTGAAGCAACTACCATGTGACTGGTTGATTAGATAATTGCATTAATGAGAAATTGAACAGGTGTTCCTAATAATCCTTTAGGTGAGTGTATATTAAACCTGAACTCCTTTTTACAGTGTGCAGTGGCTGAAAGCACTAACAATCTCTGGAATCTTTTCATCCCAACTTTATTCTTGTTGTTAGATTTTGTTAGCAAGGAAGAATTTATGGCAAATACCTCTTTACAATAAATCAAATAAGAAAATATTATTTTGTGGTTTCAAGCAGAAAAAATAACACATTATAAATTTTCAGGGAGGCGCTTAGCACACAAGCAAAACACTTCCCAGACAAATTCTGAAAATAAATAAAAATCTGACTAACAATACAATATCAGATTCCTGGAAGACTCTGTCAAGTGCTCTTTTCTCAACTCAGCTGGGAAACTGTGTAAGGTTTCTGCTTGTTCTGCTTCTATGCGGGTGTGAAGTGGATCCATCAGTTCTGCAAGGTTGGTTAAGATTGTCCTTGATTAGCTCTGTCCTCAGAGTTACAGGGCTGCTGATGAGGAAGGCTGATTGAGAAGCGGTTGATTATCTGATCACAACTGTTTCGGTGTATTTCCCTTGAAAACGATATGTTCTTGGTGTTGTTATGCAAAGTGACACACATTTCGCAAAGCAGGGTCTGATGGTCCTTGGAGCTTCTGAGGTTAAGGACCTCACTCAGGAGCCCAACAGGGAAATCACTTAGGGGTTTGAGGAGCAGTGACCCTCTGATTATAGGAACAGCATCCTAACCCAATGAGCCACACATTTAAATAAGGCAAAATCACTACGAGCCAAGCGCCAGTGCTTCCAGCCTCTCTTCCAGCACACACTACATTTCATTGCAGGTGAGTAAGGTGCCTGTCCCCCAGACCTTGCTTCCCATGAAACATCCATGATGTTTGCAAAGTACGGGATGGTAAAAGTGGGCACAAATAATGTAGCAGTACACTCTTACCTAATGCATTAATTAACCAGAAGCTATGTGTTAGTTAAGCACTGACCCCATGTTCTTTCATCATTAGGGTTCATGTACTGTATTTCACACAGTTATTGTATTTGTTCATGATTTGCACTTGAGTAGTAATTGAGTTCCTAAGTAACTTGAGCCACCTCAGTAAAGTGTTAACATACGGTTTGCTGCACTAAATGTCTGGTAACACTTTACTTGAGGGGACACAAATCATAGTAGTACCTCATTGACTACTGAAGTACTAATCATGAACATTAATTAGTTAATGATTAACTAATGAACTAACTAATGAAGTTCCTGCAAAGAATACATGAATCGTCATCATTAATTAATGATGAAGTAACGCATAGTTAATGGTTAATTAATGCATTTACTAAAGCATGTATTACTGCATTATTTGTGTCCCCTCAGGTAAAGTGTTACCAAATGTCTTACTATAAGGCAGCAGACTGGCTCTGTCCTTGCTTCTTTTATACATCAAGTTCATATTATTGATGGCAAAGGAAACGGACTTACAGAGGTGCTCTACTCAATCATACACTAATCACCGTTTCCATAATGTTGGCCAAACACTTGGTGCAGCTCACTCTCAGCTATGTAATGCAGTACTGTGAGCTGGATGTCTGCCAGGCTGCAGCTAGATTGAGTGATTATATAACTAAAGCAGGGCTTCCCAGAATGTGTGCTGTCTTTCAGTGCCTGCATATGGCGCAGTGAGCAGGAATGAAAGGTGAGATTCTGCCAAATAAATGAGGCAGAGACAGAAGAGTTACAGCTGTGTGCTGCTGATGAAATGCAGAGCTGGTGCAGAGACACTGTCTGACTGGAGCAATCAGTAGATCGCAATAGATTTGCTCTTCTTCCTGTTTGTCATTGCCCATTCCAGTGGGTGTGTACTTACTCAAGCACTTCACAGGAAATAGGCAGCAGCATAATGAAGCATATTCTCATCCCCAGCAGAACAATAACGTAAGTATTTATTTTTGCCTGATACTAGACCCGAATTGAGTGTTTGCAGGTAGTTCAAAATACATCTGTATTTTCACTTCAGCAAATTAACTGCTGTTTTCCTAATGCTAATTGCACTTGCAGTATCCCTAACCCTTATCATAGAGAATTCATGCAGGTACTATATTTGTTCATTTATAAATTTGTTCATTAATGCACTAATTAAGAAAAAGTATTAAGTATATGTCCTATAAAATGCTAACAGGAGATTACACGCAGTGTTAGCCAAAGCTTCTGTTAATTCGATGACTGCTGCTCCCTGTGACATAAGCTTCCATGTGCCGGCTTCGCCTTCCTCTCCACAGCAGAGGATGAAGCCCATACAGCTGCTGCTTCTCTTCAGTTCTCCGCTGGGTAATTTCAAGCAGTTTAATACTTTATGTACAGTTACCACCCCTAGGTCCACATGAAACTTTTGCTGTTTTATAATTGTGTGGGCAAAAATTTGAGTGGAGAATAGGTGAAAATCAGGTCCTATCAGCAAAGTGTCTACATTCACTCTATAACAACTAACTGCACCTTCATAATGCCGGTATAACGCAGTAACAGACATTCAATGAACCTTCATAATGCATTCATAATGTATTCATAAGCAGCATGTAAGTATGCCTTAACATCTTAAAATACCTTAACAGCGTTAATATACATTAATAACAAACATATCATTATACGATTACGATGTTCATTCCCATACGGAAATTCACTATGGTTTCCTATGGTTTTTTGGTTTTGGATATGGGTTTTTTACAATAACCATGGTTTTACTATGCTACCTCATGGCAATTATGATTACTAAGCTCAGACCCATAGTATTATCATGGTTTACTTATATCACTTCATGGTAACTGTGGTATTACTATGGTTTACTTATAGCACTGCATGGTAACTGCAGTGAAACCATGATAAAACCATAGTCATAAACTCATGGTTACCCAAAAAGTGCAGTAAAACCATGGTTAATTTTCGAAAGGGTTATCATATAATTTATTCATGTTATTACTGTTCTATGGAGGCAAAATGAATGCATTATGAAGGTGTACTTAATGTAAAGTGTCTCCCAAAAAATGTGGCATCTTAAAACACAAAATCTGTTAAGAATTGTAATTGCTTCAACAAAAGACCTCACCCATGAAGTATGTTAGGGATAGGGCCAGAGGCAGCTGGCCCACAGAGGCAGAGAAGGTAGGTACATCCTATATTTTTACGATCAAATTATGAAACTCATTTGTAAAATTATATTGTCATTTAGAACACACATTTGCTCACTTCTTTGGAAAAATGTGCTATTACGATATAAAATGAACAACCTCCTCAATTGTTAGCCACCAGTGGCCAGGGCTTACTGTAGTGGTGGGGTCCATCTCAGAGACCACTACACATTGATTGGATGATGCCTAAATACGGTGACTGAACTTGCAGAATAAGCTATTGTTTTGCCCTCACTTTTTTCAGTTGCAGGAAATCTTAACATCAGGGTTACCGAGGGAGAGGCCCTTCGACTGCCTCCCTATGTGAAGCTCGATAGCAAGAATACTTCTGGCACAGAAATGGAACACCCATCAGCTCCTCCTCAGATCAGCGAGTGCACCATGAAGGCTGGTACCTGTACTTCCTGCCGGTTCTTCATAATGACTCTGGAGTATACCGGTAATGTGACACTCCTGTATCATTTAGCGCTGCATATCTTAGCAAAGCATCTCATTGCATCATTTAGCTAAATGCAGTGATGGATATGTCACATCAGGAGAGATGGTCTGAAATACACGGCTGGATTTATGTAATTGCAGTTTCACTGCTGGTTTTCTGATCAAAGTCATTCTAAAAGTAAATTTATATTGCACTACTGATAAGAATTTAGTTACATTGATTGGACTATTATAGCAAAAAATGAGTAAATAAAGGGTTGTTTCTTCACATAGCTGCTTTAGTGGGTTTCGTTAAACACAAGAATAGTGATACCTGAACTGAAAACCATTATCAAACATATGTAGGATATCAATGATACAGGATGTCTAATCCTGGTCCTTGTTCCTCAAGGCTCACTGGCTGCCAGTTTCAAAAAAATAAAGCTTGTGTCCAGGGAAAACATAGTCCAGTCCCATAAAGCCCCCTCAAAAAAGATATTCAGGATCCTTCTTTCCCACCCCAGAGATTATTCCCGTCCTTATCCGGAATGTCTGTAGCTTCTTGAGCATTCCAATTCCAAGTCTTCACTTTCCAAAGTCCCTTTGGGCTTGTTCCTTAGACAGTGCACAATACCCAATTGAGCTCATAAGCTTCATTTCCACCACCCTCCTGCCACCTCATCAAACACACCCAAAAAGCCGTCGTTTGTTCATAAATTCATCCAGTCCCCCTAGTGGTCGCCAAAAAAGGTGACAGCAAAGGAAAACATAGAAAAACACCCCATGGAATGATAGTTACAGGCCAGTAGAGCGGTGAAAGCACCTAGGTAGCATTTCTCTCCATAGAAGTGCATGAGGTAAAACAGGAAAGCTTGTTTGATGGGTGTATGCGTGAGTGCAATTCATTTTTATTGTTCTACTATTTCTATAGAAAACGTTGACATTAGAACAGATTGCTAAACTAAGCCTGTTTTTGCTATTTGGAGTTAACAACCAATGGAAGCCTACCTTTGACATAACAATCCAGGTGTACGATGCGGACCTTTCAATAAAGCCCTCCTGTATAATGCAGTGAGGGACCCTGCAGTTAATCCCTCTGTCTATTGCCCCAGTGCAATAGTGGAGCTGTGTCAGGATTTCAGAGGAAACATCACATGGTATAAGGTCTGTGCAGACAGCAGTCATACCTGGCGGCACTTATCTTTCTAGCAGACATTCATTCAAGGTGATTTATTCACCTTTTTGAAAATCATTTTGTCAGTCATCATACATTTCTTAATTGTGCAAATGTACAATAGTGAGACTCTGCCTCATACTGGTGACCTTTGGGTTCCATTTCTTTGACTATTTAATTGCACTTGATAATCAGTAATGTCCCATGAAGGACCCTTGTGCCATAAGCATCTTAATCAACAAAAAGGTGTAAATCCTGGTTAAGGGGAACAGGAATACATGATATCTTCTCCACCTTCATTAATTTTAAAGAGCTACTCCAGTCCAGTGCCATCTTGGAGACACCTTCACACCACGTTTGTCTTTGCAGGATTTTATACATAAACTGAATGGGTCAGAGAAACATTATCGGATTTTTAAAGCCATCCAAGAAGATGAAGGAATCTATACATGTAGGTGCACATGGATGCACATGCATAAGACATTCATTACATCTGGCTCCAAGGAATTCAAAATTACAGGTGGGGTTTTGTTATCACAGATTTTCCCAAATATATGTTTATTCAGAGAGACTACAGTAGCCAGCAGTCGTGCATTTTGTTAATTCGTATTTCTCAGAGGGACAGCGGCAGGGTCCTGGGATTGTGACCTCTTGGTTGACAATCCTGTGCTAAGTAAAACAATCAAAAATGGGGAAACCTTTAACTGCAAGCAGGTTCCTTACACAGGAAAGAACCAAGTTTAACTGTCATTGAAATAAAGCCAATTTCAAAAATCGGATCTACCTGACAAGGGCCAGTCCATAAATGCTCACTGTTTGTCCCTAACCATCTCTTGTTCCGTGCTTGGGCTTACCCAGGGCCAGGTTCTGTCGCCTATCCTCCACACTTTATATTCCTACCAATGGCTCAGTTGAGACTGGACAGTTGGGTAAGTGTGATTACAGTAATCCATCCATATGGATTACTTATGAGCAAGTGGGTTAAACGAGTCCTGCCTAGTGGATCAAACAATGATTTCATGGAGCCCAATAACTTATTAACTGAGCTGATTTGGAGTTTTCACCTCTAAACAATGGGTGGGCAATCTAACCCACAAAGGACTGGTGTGTATGCAGGTTTTTGGGATAACCTTCAGGTCAGCTGTTCAAACCCAGGTGTGATGACTCTTCAGCCAATCAGTCCTCTAAGTACACTGAACAAAATATAAACGCAACACTCTTGTTTTTGCTCCCATTTTTCATGAGCTGAACTCAAACATCAGAAAATTTTTCTACATATACAAAAGACCCATTTCTCTCAAATATTGTTCACAAATCTGTCTAAATCTGTGTTAGTGAGCACTTCTCCTTTGCCAAGATAATCCATCTCACCTCACGGGTGTGGCATATCAAGGTTCTGATTGGACAGCATCAATAGTGCACAGGTGTGCCTTAGACTGCCCACAATAAAAGGCCACCCTGAAATGTGCAGTTTGATCAAACAGGACAATGCCCACAGATGTCACAACCTTTGAGGGAGCGTGCAATTGGCATGCTGACTGCAGGAATGTCTACCAGAGCTGTTGCCTGTGAAATTAATGTTCATTTCTCTACCATAAGCCG
>NW_027326241.1:0-34455 GCF_048594095.1 Paramormyrops kingsleyae | reverse complement strand
TTTCGGTTATCTCGATCATCGGTTATCTCGACGCTTTTTGGCAACCCCCTAGGCCGGCGACATAACCGGGTTCGACTGTATATGAATAATCAGCCTGTTCTAGTTTAAATGGAAATATATTATTGTTAATAAGCTGAGTCTGAGAGTTTTATTTATTTGATAGTTTATTTCACATTTCTTGTTTGTAAAGGCTAAATACAAAAAAAAAGTGAACCTTTTTTTTTTGTACTGTTTTTATTTAAAAAAAAAAATTATATAATTTTAATAGGAGGAGCCTGGAGGTATTATAGACTTTGCAAATTCAGTTTGCAGACAACCATTGTGCGTGTCCTCGGCAGTTTTTTCCTGAGGCTTTTTAATATTGTCCATATCGATATCGGAATTATATCGTATCGACCAAAATTAAGAAATATATCGTGATATAAATTTTTGCCATATCGTCCAGGCCTATGTACAGTACTTGTCGGCTTTGTTTGGGCAACATTATGTACGGTACTTGTCGGCTTTGTTTGGGCAAAGTTATGCGGGGCACTTGTCGGCTTTGTTTGGGCAAAGTTATGCGGGGCACTTGTCGGGCTTTGTTTGGGCACAGTTATGCGGGGCACCTGTTGGGCTTTGTTTGGGCACAGTTATGCGGGGCACTTGTCGGGCTTTGTTTGGGCACAGTTATGCAGGGTTATGGTTAGAAACAAAATGTTTCTTATGACCCATAAGTGGTAATGCATTTAGAAAGAAAGACGCTATCCCAAAACACTGCTAGTTACACTGCGGCCATTTTGGATAGGTTTTGGATAGGTTTGGCACAAGTCGTGCAAATAAAATATAGATTTTCCTACAAATGTGTGGTGATTTTGTGTGACAAAATGTTACTTATGACCCATAAGTGGTAATGCATTTAGAAAGAAAGACGCTACCCCAAGAAACACTGCTAGTTACACTGTGGCCAGTTTGGATAGGTTTTGGATAGGTTTTGGATAAGTTTGGCACAAGTCGTGTGAATAAAATATAGATTTTCCTACAAATGTGTGACAAATTGTTACTTATGACCTATAAGTGGTAATGCATTTAGAAAGAAAGTTGCTACCCCAAAAAACACTGCTAGTTACACTATTGCCATTTTGGATAAGTTTCAGATTAGTTTAGGTTAGGTTTTGGATAGGAAAAGCTCCCAGTTGCACCATTTGCTCTTTCCTCCATAAAACCTGTTTGGCTGCATCAAATGATATGAAATTGGGCACACATGTAGAAAACAAGTTTGGGAACCAGATTTTTAAAATTGGACCTATTCCATCATGTAGTTTTTGAAATATTTACAAAAATCCAAGACACAAAGACAGATTTTGTATTTTTCCAGCTGTTTTTGTTATATTCGCATGTCCATAAATTATACACAGGTTATTCATTTCGTTATTGAACTTCCTACAATCAATTGTAAAGGGGTCAACTTTGATTTTAGGTATCAGGCATGTGCCTGTGACTTTTATATCTGAAGTTATAAGGTAATTATTCCAAAGAGGGAAGAAATGCCCCCCCATGCAAGGGGCCCCTGGTGCACTCCATAGAGTTAATGACGGATCTGGGGAAGACTGACTCAGACACGGACTAAATACAGAAGACAAGCCGAAATAACAAGGAACAGCTGGGCACGATCGGTGAAGCACACGTGGATAATGAGGGGGCGTGGCACACATCGGGATCGAACGGAGCGGATCGTGACACCTTTAAATGAAAGGATTGACAAAAATGCTTAAAAAAAATCAGCTAACACTTGTTATTCAAAGGAAGATGAACATTGGAAAGCAAAGCAACATTTTTACAATGTTTAATTTTTTTCAAACAAGAGCATGTTCACAAAATCTGAGTAATGCCTTCACTTTTCAAAATAAAACTTCTTTACTTATTACAAGTGTCACGTCCCGCTCCGTACGATCCCGATGTGTGCCACGCCCCCCTCATTACCTCGTGTTCTTCCCTGATGGATCTCACTTGTTGCTCGTTTCCCTCAGCTTGTCTAGTGTATTTAGTCCTTGTCAGAGTCAGTCATCCCCAGATCAGTCATTGTTATGTTACGTGTCGTTGCTTCCTGTTTGCCCTCGTCCTTATTAAAAGTCCTGTTTCCCCGAACCTCCGGCTCTGTGCGCCTGCTTACCCGCTCGCTCACCCGTGGAGCGTGACAAGAAGTTACAAAAATAATATTACCAGTAAAAAGTAAAATAAAATACTGTCTTTAAATTAAATGATTTACAAAAATATACTTTAGTAAACTTGAAAAAAAAAAAAGCAGTAAACATTGCAGTAAAGCAAAAGTAAAGATTATTAAAGACATCACCTGGTTAGCACTGAAAAAAAAAAAAAGTACTGCAACAGCCAGTGCAACATTATGGACAAAACAAAGGTCCTGCCTCTTAGCCCTTGTTTCAAGTTACAGTGCCTATGAAAGGAGTCTATTTTTTAAGACCTGGACTTTGTTTGACAGCTTGGTGGCATCCAGTTGCATAAAAATCTTTTGAAACAATTCAAAAGTATATCTCAGATGCTGGGGGTAAGCCAAGTTTAATGCATAAATTAGACCAACCATCATGGAACATGCATTAGCTACATTATTCAAGTTTTCAAGTACTTGGATGCCTTCGATGATGACACCAACATCTTCGTATGGGTCTGCAACATCTGCCCCTTCATGTTTTATGGCATAGATTCCGAGAGTGGTGTTGCTCATCAAAATTTGGGTTTCATCATGTTCAGCGTCCTAAAAATAGACAAGTACAAATAATAAGTACAAAATAAAACAATTACCAACAGATCAAGGGTAAAAATAGGAACTTTTAGAAAAAGTTTCTTAAATTTTTTAAATAGCTTACCATGTACTCCTTCACTAGGTTTGAAGGATCTTCATTTAGGTAGACCACTAAGGCTTTCAGGATGCATTCACGCTTTTTTTCAATGCTCTAATCAAAATGAAATGAGAATTAGTACTTTTTGCTGTACATCTTAAATTTAAGTAGCATTACGCAAATTATACCACTGCTGTATTTTACGAAAGTCAAGTGTGTCCAACAACCAATGGTCCCAAATCAGAAGCACTGCATAGGATACACAATTATCTTGAACTTCTGAGCTGTTCTAATTGTAGTTGCAAAAACAACTCTGTTAAAGTATAAGAGAGGCAGAAAGTCATTGATGCTTCAAAATAAAAAAATCATGATATTTGGAGCCGAAGAAAGACAATTCACCTTTAACTTTTAATCCATAATTTTAGTATATAAAAAAAAAGATTAAATGAAGGATGAGTTAAAAAATAACAAAATAATCATATTTGGATGAAATATTAGTTTGGCCTATTATGAATTATGAGAATTGGTGATGAATTTAGAGAACATACCTGATCCAAAACTGACAGGATGTCTGTGATCTTCTGTGCGGCTGCTCCTCCTTTCTTTTTGAAATTTTTGAGGAGCTGGGGGGAGAAATGATCAAGCTGACCCATGAATTTGGACACCAAAGGAATTGTTGTAATCCTGCTGAATTCCGCAGATACCTGGTACAATTTCCAAACAAAACAAAACAAAGAGAGAGAGAGAGAAATCAGGGTGCTTCGTAAATTTTTGACAGGACATCATACACTTCCTTTACCAGCACTCACAGATAACACACATTTACGATAAATGAACAAACCTGAATTACATCTAAAGTACTTCAAATCATAGTTTAGAATTATAACAACATCCAAGCAAGCTGACATGACATTAAAGACATACCTCTCTCTCAGTAAAGAGTGCTGGCCATCTGTTCTTGAATTCAGCAATGAAAGGTGAATCTTCTACCACCTCGTGCCTCCGTAGAGCAAACGTTCTGTCCATCAGCCCCTTGATAACCTGCTCGTTGTTTCTTTTAGTCACCTCCGATAGTAGTGTAATCCTTTGATTTTCAAGTGTTTCTTTTGTTTCACCCACTGGGTAATCTGGACAGTAATTTACCTCAGCTTTTCTCGGTTTCTTCACTTGGTTAGGACTTCCAGTGGATCCTTTTCGCTTATGGGAATTGATGTTCAGCTCTGAACATCCTATGTTTCTCAATTTTGTTCTGTAGTTTGCCATCTTATATTTTAAACTAATTTTCCAGCCATAGTAGCCACTTACAGAGCCATTTTCTTTTAGGCATGGATGCTTCTGTATCAAACTGAAAACTAACAATGCTTTCAGCTCTTATGTGATTTGAATGTACCATACACGTTTGTTTTAAATGAGCAGTCCTTAAACATACAACTAACTGTCTCATGACTGCGCAAGTGATTATTTATATGGAGAAAATAATCACTTACTGAAGGAATGTCAGTAACAGCACAAACATGACAATTTATCACTGTAGTTTGACTAGAATTTTGATTTTGAGGTAGCTGCTCACTGCCATGTGATCTGGATAAGTGGGACCGCAGTGCATTCCAGGTTTTAAAAGTGCATGGACAGTTAAAATATGCACATGGATATTTGTGTTTGCGGGCATAATGTCCATGTACCAACCTGAAGTGCTTTAAAAGCTTTGATCTGGAGGCCTGAGACGATCCACAATCTCTGCACAGCCACATACAGGGACTCTACAGGCTTTCAAGTTTCAAAACTCCGTAAGGGAGAAAAATAATGAGAGTCAGAACAAAATATGAAAAACTGCAAACTACTAAACTTACGGTAAGTAAAAATGTGTTAGCTGACCAAACAAACAAGCTTACATTAAATAGCTAGATGTCATCTTAATTAAATGTCAAATATGCTTATTTGGGGGGTTTATCAGGCTTGAATAATAAAACGAGATATTAAATAACAATGTGCCAACACCAACTTTTAAGATTATTAATTAAGTTATTAAAACTGACATTAGAACGCAATAAAACTGCTGTACAAGAACAAAACAATCGGTTAAAATGAAGAAAACATTCCTTACTAGCAATTTAATGTCATTTACAACTTTATTTTGGGTGATGTAAAAGTTCAACAAGTATAAAATTTCACATAAATGCATAAAACAAAAATGTATCTAACTATAATGTGAAAGAAGACACGAGTCATATGCCAACTTTGTGACAATACTATACACAAGGTATTACAAGTGAGTAATGATTCAAATGTTGTCACAGCATCAATATAAATGCATAAAAAGTGAAAATCTCACCTGTCTGTTTACATAGAGGAAAACGCGTTGCTGTTTTGCAGTGTAATTCTCCGTCTTCGATTCTCATAAAATGGCGCCAATTTAAACGAGCTGAAGAGTGACCGTTATGCTTCGTTCCTTCTTGTGGTGTTTTCCAACTGCGCATGTGCACATTTTACTCCACCTACTGCATATGCAGTACTGCAGAAGCAACACAACTGTTTCATTCATTTTAATTAACTGAGCTGTGTAAATTTGAAGAATTACTTCTTTTAATTCTGTCAACACAACTCTTTTAATTTGAATGCACAAATGAAATTTAATTAATTAATTTAAACATAATTACATTCTTTGGACCAACAAATGCCATGTTTCATTTTTTTGAGTGTACATTAGGTGCTCTATAACAAACCCCAACAATTAGGCCATTTGAATCTTTAGCATCAAGTTTTATCCATACAGCTTCTGAATTTTTATTTTTATCAGTGAGATCCCTTGCCTGCAAGTATTCTTTTACGTATACTGCAACACCACCTCCCTTCTTGCCTATCCGGTCTCTACGGAACAACGTATAACCATCCATATTATATTCATCACTATCATTGTCACTCATCCATGTTTCAGTTATTCCTATAATGTCATAATTGTCTGAAGAAATTAAAGCCTCCAAGTCATTAATTTTGTTTCTAATACTCCTAGCATTCAAATACAGACCACTAATGGTAGGCCTTTTACAGTGTCTACTTTTAATATTTATTTGGGCTTTCCGTCTCTCCCCACATAAATTCTTAACTGACCTCCCTGCCCCCCCAGTCCCTAGTTAAAACATTCCTCAACTATTCTGCACATACGCCTCCCCAATACACGGGTTCCCCTATGGTTCAGATGCAACCCGTCCGGCTTGAACAGGTCCCACCTGTTCCAGAAGGTCTTCCAGTGCCCCATAAACCTGAACCCCTCTTTCCTACACCACCATTTTAGCCACGCATTTAATCCCCTTATCTCAGCTAACTTAGCCTGACTTGCACGTGGCACGGGAAGTATTCCAGAGAATACCACCATGGACAAGTGGTCAAGTTGCTTATCCGCGACTTCTATAAATTTATCTTGCAGAACAGCCCTCCTGCCCTTTCCTATGTCATTGGTGCCAACATGCACCACGACCACTGGATCCACCCCGGCTGGGGCCAAAAGCCTGTCCACTCGATCTGGAAGGTCCCCTACCTGGGCACCAGGCAGGCAAGACACCGTACGGGACCCTCTATCACGGGTGCACACATAACTATCTACACCTCTTATAATTGAATCCCCTACTACTACAACCTCCCTCCTACTGGGGTTAGGCGGCTCCTTGGTGCCCAAGGGCCCACTTGCCTCCCCAGTCTCTTCCGGCTCTAAAGCTGGAAGCACCTGAAAGCGGTTAGACACCGTTACTTCAGGTGATGCCGCCTCTGTGAATTGTGTACGCCATTTTCTACGTCTACGACCTACGTTCACCCAGCTCTCTCGACCTACCTGTTCATCATTCTCCCCCCTCCCCACTTGTGACGTACACACAGTCTCCCTAGAAGGCGTATTAACTCTCTCATTGTTATGTTGGATGAGAGCCAGTCGCTCCTCTAGGTCACGAACCTGGACCATGAGTGAGTCAACTAACCTACATCGCTCGCAGACGAAGTCCGACTGGACGCAAGCATCCAGAAGGGCAAACATCTTGCAAACACAACACTGAGCTGGCCCCATAATTACCTAACTCACTATGTCCCCGTCCTTTACTTCCAGCCCAGTATATTAATATAGAGTATTTAAACTTTTAGTTTTAGGGTTCGGTGCATTGTGGATTGGGTGGCGGCCAAGGGAGGCCCTGGCGGTCCGATCCCCGGCTGACAAAACTGGCTTTCGGGACATGGAATGTCACCTCTCTGGTGGGGAAGGAGCCTGAGCTTGTGCGTGAGGTTGAGAGGTATCGACTAGATATAGTCGGGCTCACCTCAACACATAGCTTGGGTTCTGGAACCAATCTCCTGGAGAGGGGCTGGACGCTCTTTTACTCTGGAGTTGCGGCAGGTGAGCGACGCCGAGCTGGGGTAGGGCTATTGGTGGCCCCATAGCTCGGTGCATTAACATCGGAGTTTACCCCGGTGAACGAGAGGGCTGTTTCCCTGCACCTTCGGGTCGGGGATAGGTCTCTGACTGTCATCTGCGCTTATGCGCCGAATGTCAGTTCGGAGTACCCGGCCTTCTTGGATTCCCTTAGCGGTATGCTATTTGGTGTGCCGCGGGGGGATTCCATCGTTTTGCTGGGGGACTTCAACGCTCACGTGGGCAATGACAGTGTGACCTGGAAGGGGGTGATTGGGAGGAACGGCCTCCCTGATCTGAATCCGAGTGGTGTTCAGTTATTGGACTTCTGTGCAATGCATGGTTTGTCCATAACGAACACCATGTTCGAGCATAAGGGTGTCCATAAGTGGACATGGTACGAACATGCCCGGGGCTACAGGTCGATGATAGATTTTATAATCGTATCAACTGATCTGCGGCCCTCTGTCTTGGACACTCGGGTAAAGAGAGGGGCAGAGCTGTCAACTGATCACCACCTGGTGATGAGTTGGCTCAGGTGGCGGGGGAGGAAGCCGGTCAGACCTGGTAGGCCCAAGCGTATAGTGAGGGTCTGCTGGGAACGTCTGGCAGAGGCTCCTGTTCGCTGGAGATTTAACTCGTGCCTCCGGCAGAATTCCAACTGCATGCCGGGGGAGGTAGGGGACATTGAGTCCGAATGGACACTGTTCCGGACCTCCATTGTGGAAGCGGCCGTACGGAGCTGTGGCTGCAGGGTGGTCGGTGCCTGTCGTGGCGGTAACCCCCGTACCCGATGGTGGACACCAGAGGTGAGGGGGGCCGTGAAGCTGAAAAAGGAGGCTTACCAGGAATTATTAGCCCGGGGGTCTCCGGAGGCAGCTGACAGGTACCGGCGGGCCAGGCGGAACGCGGCTCGGGCGGTCGCAGAAGCAAAAACCAGGGCGTGGGAGGAGTTCGGTGAGGCCATGGAAAGTGACTTTCGGTCGGCCTCAAAAAGGTTCTGGCAAACCATACGGAGTATCAGGAGGGGGAAGCAGCTCCTGGTTCCTACTATTTATAGTGGGGGGGGGGGCTGTTGACCTCATCTGGGGACATCATCCGGAGGTGGAAGGAATACTTTGAGGACCTCCTCAACCCTGCCTCCGATACATCTACGCATACTGCCTTTGAGACATCTGAGGACGTAGAGCCCGAGGGTGCTGGGGGGGGCTTGCCCATCACTGAGGCTGAGGTGGCCGCGGCGGTTAAACAACTCCGTGGTGGCCGGGCCCCGGGGGTGGACGAGATCCGCCCGGAGTACCTGAAGGCTCTAGATGTTGTGGGGCTGTCGTGGCTGACACGCCTTCTCAACAGTGCGTGGAGGTCAGGGACAGTGCCGCTGGATTGGCAGACCGGGGTGGTGGTCCCCTTATTTAAAAAAGGGGACCGAAGGGTGTGTTCCAACTATAGGGGGATCACACTTCTCAGCCTCCCTGGGAAGGTCTATTCCAGGGTACTGGAGAGGAGGGTGAGATCGATAGTCGAATCTCGGATTCAGGAGGAACAATGCGGTTTTCGTCCTGGTCGTGGAACACTGGACCAGCTTTATACCCTTGCAGGGGTACTGGAGGGGGCCTGGGAGTTTGCCTATCCAGTCTACATGTGTTTTGTGGATTTGGAAAAGGCTTACGACCGGGTTCCCCGAGGTGCTCTGTGGGGGGTGCTTCGCGAGTATGGGGTCCGGGGTCCACTGTTGTGGGCGATCCGGTCCCTGTACGAACGGAGCAGAAGCTTGGTCCGCATTGCCGGCAATAAGTCGGACGTGTTCCAGGTGCGTGTTGGGCTCCGCCAGGGCTGCCCTTTGTCATCGGTCCTGTTCATCATATTTATGGACAGGATTTCTAGGCGCAGCCAAGGCGTTGAGGGTGTCCAGTTTGGTGACCTCAGGATTGCCTCGCTGCTTTTTGCAGACGATGTCGTCCTGTTGGCTTCATCTGCTGGGGATCTCCAGCAGGCACTGGGGCGGTTCGCAGCCGAGTGCGAAGCGGCAGGGATGAGAATTAGCACCTCCAAGTCCGAGACCATGGTTCTCAGCCGGAAACGGGTGGTTTGCCCTCTTCGGGTTGGGGAAGACGTACTGCCTCAAGTGGAGGAGTTTAAGTATCTCGGGGTCTTGTTCACGAGTGAGGGTAGGCGGGATCGGGAGTTGGATAGACGGATCGGAGCGGCGTCTGCAGTTCTGCAGGCGCTTAACCGTCCGTCGTGGCTAAGAAAGAACTGAGCCAAAAAGCCAAACTCTCGATCTATGGGTCCATCTTTGTCCCTACCCTCACCTATGGTCATGAGCTATGGGTAATGACCGAAAGAACGAGATCGCGAATACAAGCGGCCGAAATGAGGTTTCTCCGCAGGGTGTCTGGGCTCTCCCTTAGGGATAGGGTGAGAAGTTCGGATATCCGGGAGGGCCTCGGAGTAGAACCGCTGCTTCTTCACGTCGAAAGGAGCCAGTTGAGGTGGTTTGGACATCTGGTGCGGATGCCTCCTGGGCGGCTACCCAGAGAGGTTTTCCGTGCCTGTCCTACAGGGAGGAGGCCCCGAGGCAGGCCCAGGACTCGCTGGAGGGATTATATCTCTCGGCTGGCCTGGGAACGCCTCGGTGTCCCCCCCGAGGAGCTGGTGGGGTTAGCTGGGGAGAGGGAGGCCTGGGTGCCTCTACTGAAGCTGCTACCCCCGCGACCCGAACCCCGGACAAGCGGAAGATGATGGATGGATGGATGGATAGTTGATCTAATTAACGTATAGTTAAAACAAAGTGCCGAGTACACTAAAACACTAAATTAACACTTGCGTTAAATCGGTACTTTATTATAAATTATCCAGCAGCGTCAGCGATAACAACCTTTAAATTAAACTTTTAAAATAACCAAATTAACAATTACTTACCCGAGACTAACTTCCTGCTGAACCACGTTTAGCTAAACTAAAGCGAAGTTGCTCTAGGGAGGCCAAAAAAACACTGTCAATTAACAAGGACAGACAAGTACACACGTAAAAATAAAAGTTAAAAATGAAACAACAAAAACAACCACCCACGTAACCATGCTGGCACACAAACAGTCAAATATACACTCACCTAAAGGATTATTAGGAACACCTGTTCAATTTCTCATTAATGCAATTATCTAATCAACCAATCACATGGCAGTTGCTTCAATGCATTTAGGGGTGTGGTCCTGGTCAAGACAATCTCCTGAACTCCAAACTGAATGTCAGAATGGGAAAGAAAGGTGATTTAAGCAATTTTGAGCGTGGCATGGTTGTTGGTGCCAGACGGGCCGGTCTGAGTATTTCACAATCTGCTCAGTTACTGGGATTTTCACGCACAACCATTTCTAGGGTTTACAAAGAATGGTGTGCAAAGGGAAAAACATCCAGTATGCGGCAGTCCTGTGGGCGAAAATGCCTTGTTGATGCTAGAGGTCAGAGGAGAATGGGCCGACTGATTCAAGCTGATAGAAGAGCAACTTTGACTGAAATAACCACTCGTCACAACCGAGGTATACAGCAAAGCATTTGTGAAGCCACAACACGCACAACCTTGAGGCGGATGGGCTACAACAGCAGAAGACCCCACTGGGTACCACTCATCTCCACTACAAATAGGAAAAAGAGGCTACAATTTGCACGAGCTCACCAAAACTGGACAGTTGAAGACTGGAAAAATGTTGCCTGGTCTGATGAGTCTCGATTTCTGTTGAGACATTCAAATGGTAGAGTCAGAATTTGGCGTAAACAGAATGAGAACATGGATCCATCATGCCTTGTTATCACTGTGCAGGCTGGTGGTGGTGGTGTAATGGTGTGGGGGATGTTTTCTTGGCACACTTTAGGCCCCTTAGTGCCAATTGGGCATCGTTTAAATGCCACGGCCTACCTGAGCATTGTTTCTGACCATGTCCATCCCTTTATGACCACCATGTACCCATCCTCTGATGGCTACTTCCAGCAGGATAATGCACCATGTCACAAAGCTCGAATCATTTCAAATTGGTTTCTTGAACATGACAATGAGTTCACTGTACTAAAATGGCCCCCACAGTCACCAGATCTCAACCCAATAGAGCATCTTTGGGATGTGGTGGAACGGGAGCTTCGTGCCCTGGATGTGCATCCCACAAATCTCCATCAACTGCAAGATGCTATCCTATCAATATGGGCCAACATTTCTAAAGAATGCTTTCAGCACCTTGTTGAATCAATGCCACGTAGAATTAAGGCAGTTCTGAAGGCGAAAGGGAGTCAAACACCGTATTAGTATGGTGTTCCTAATAATCCTTTAGGTGAGTGTATATTGGCAATACATATCTCTTTGTTATATGCTGAAATTTTAATAATTATGAATCTACCTTCTGGGTCTGCGATAGTGTCTTTACAGTTGAAACATATTCTTTTGTTGATTAAAATTGCTACACCTCTTTGCTTTGAATTATAACTAGCTAAGTATATGTGTGGAAATTCTGGTGAATTTAATGTACACTGTCCTGTTTTGGCTAAGTGAGTTTCCTGCAGTAGGACAATGTCTGCCTGTAATGTTGTTAGATATTCTAAGATTTTATGTCTCTTAGAAAATGAGCCAATACCACACACGTTCCAAGTGACAAAGCGTAATGAGTTCATGCTGTCCTAACTTAGACCCCCTGAGTGCAATCTAATGTTAAAATGGACGGTTGTGTGTGTATGTGAATGACTGTGTGTGTATGAGTGTGAATGTGTCAGGATTAGTGTGTGTGCAAATGTCAATGTGTGATTGTCTCCATGTGTGCTATTAAGGTGAGGAGATCTGTCTGAGCTTGAGTGGGCATGTGTATATGTGAGTGTATGAATGCATACATGTGTGATGTTAAGATGAGGGGGTGCGTGTATGCATGCGAGTGTGTGACTACCTACGTGTAGGTGTGGGTGTATAGTATCTAGTAGACTGCTTCCAGATAAAACATTTTTGAGCGTCAATATCGATATGCAACAATTACCATAACAACCAAAGTGACAATGATGTCCATAACAATAACAACAACAACACCAACAACGACTGCGACTGTAGTGAGACATTAAACAAGGGGGTTGAGGAACAGTAAGGGATATAAAGTGACCCAGCCTTAATAGTCCTTAGACAAAGCCGTCTAGTGTGCGGCGTGCGCTAAAAACCTGTATTAACTGCCAAACTTTAGTTAGTTTGTTAAATGCGTGTTACCTTAGTCGGAAGTGGTTTCAGTAGAGCCAAGCAGTGGTGTTCTGGTCGTGAAATAGATGTCCATTAACATACAGTCTGTCTACTGCGATGACAGCTCGGGCTCCCTCCGCAATGAATTTTTTCCTGAGCTGGAACAGGATTCTGCGACGATCCAGGATTTCTTTGGGAAATTGGTCGTTGACGCTGAAGTCCGTTCCTCTGAGCTCCCTGCCTCGGCTTTTCACCAGCTCCTTTTGTTTGAAATGTTCAAACTTGGCCACGATAGGTCTTGGACGCTGAGCTTCTTTCCTCACCCCTCCTATGCGGTGGACCCGATGAAACATGTTGTTGACGGTGTCCCGAGGAAGTTTAAGTTCTTGTTGCATGAAATTTCTGATGGTAGCTTCTGCGTCTTCCTCTGCGCGCTCCAGAATTCCGGCGAACACTAAATTGTCCTGCATACTTCTTGCTTGAATATCAAGCAGGGACTCTTTCATGCGCTTATTTTCTGTGGAGAGTTTCGCCATACCTTCCGTGAGGGATGTTACGGAGTCTCTGAGAATCTTGTTTTCAGATGCTAGCGATTCAACCTGTTGTTCACTGTACTCCAGAGATTCCCGTAATGCTTGAAATTCCTTGTGTAGGATTTCTACAAGTGCCAGTCGGGCGTCAAAACTGGAAAGTTTGTTATTAATGGACTCTAGGATATCTCCGTATTCCTTATCCGGCGATGAAGGGCTGCTTGAGGGGCTGTACAGTCCGAGCGGGTTCTCTTTGTGGACGGAGTCGCTTGGTTCTCCTTCATGATGACTCATTCGTAACACTCGTCCACGTAATCCTGTAAATCTTCCAAGGTTTCTTCGTCCAGGATGTAAATGAGTGAACTTATTTATCCGATAAAGTACTATAAATACTATTATTAATATTTTGGCTTGGTTAAGTTGGCTATCGAAGTAAGTTTTGTTTGTTTTTTTTTTTAGTAGGACGCTGCCATGTTGGATTACGCACAGCTCTCGCGAGATCTCACAGCATTACCGCCTCCTACCGAGTGGTGGACAAAGTCCACAAAGACAAATAATTTGAAATTTTACCTCATTCAGTGAGTCCAACATTGGTTTTATTTTGGTCCCTGCAGTCCCGCCCTTCCTCCGAAATATCTCCAGGAGTTTGGTGGTGTACCCGTCCAATCTGGACAAAAACATTCGCTCCAGATGAATTGTGGTTATTCGCTTAAACTCCTCTTTGATCTGAAATGAGAGATAAAAACACAAAATCATGTCAAAGATGACTCATGAGATCTCACATACACTTAGTTGCTGCACGAACAAGAACTGGATTTACCAAACCCCGTTTGCCCGTCTCACCGGCTTGACTCTCCTGCTTCACCGCTCGCCCGCAGGGAGAGGACCTTTGGCTCGCCCTGTTGCAGGAAACTGCGTTCTGGCGAGAGCTGCCGGAGATCCAAGAGGATCCCGGCTGCTACGCCCTCGTGGATCAGAGCTGGACCCTACTACAGGGAGTGACTCTGTCCACGGAAGTGCACGCTATGGTGGAAGTGCGCTCCCTCCTGCGGCAGCTCGTCTGCCAGGTGATAGAAGAGGCGCAGGGGAAAGAGAGAAAACGCCGTCCCGTCAATCTTCCTGGGAGCCTGCTCTCTCCTCCCCGCCTGGGATGACATTGCCGCTGCCCGCCTAGCCAGCTTCCATAGAGAGCAGCCGCCTCCGTTGGAAGCTTATTTTTATCGGCCGGAGCGTCTGGGGCACGGCGGAATTCGCGCCGTGAGAGACGGCATTCCCCGGGTCCCTATAGCCCTTAAAGGGGCAGCGCCTGCTCGCCCGGCGCCCATCCTGGCGCCAGTTCCGGAGCTGCCCGCCATTCCGGACCTGCCTGCTCCGGACCTGCCAGCAGCACCGGCTGCTGCTGCTGCCGCACTGCCCGCGGCACCGCCTGACCCGCCTGTCCTGCCTGCAGTCCCTGCAGCCGACACCACTCTGCCTGCGCCCCCTGCTGGCTGCGTGACTGCGGCGCCCCCTGCTGGCCGCGTGACGGCAGCGCCCGCCGAGGCGCCCCCTGCTGGCCACACGCCCAAGGTGCCCGCCGAGGCGCCCCCTGCTGATCTGCCTGTCTTGCCTGTCCTGCCGGCGCCTGATCTGCCTGTCCTGCCGGCGCCTGATCTGCCTGTCTCGCCTGTCCTGCCGGCGCCTGATCTGCCTGTCTCTTCAGTCCAGCCCAGCTCTCCCGTCCAGCCCGCGGCTCCGGCTGCACCGCCTGCAGCCACGCCCCCTGTTCTGCCCGAGCCTCCACCCTCGGGGACCTCCCTCTGGACTCCCATTCCCCTGTCTGGCCGGGAACAACGGCCTGGTGGACTGTCAGTGTCCCGTAAGGGATGGGGCCACAGGCATCGGGCCCGGTTCCCGCCCGCCCTGCCCCCTTGCTCACCCTCGCTCGCCTTGCTGCCGGCTGCGCCTCCGGCTCGTGGTCGGCGGTCGCCTCCGGGTCCCCCCACGGTGCCTCGGTGTCGGTCCTCGGTTATGCCTCCGGCGCCTTGACGGTCGCATCTGGGCCCTCCTGCTTTGGCGGGCTGTCGGACGGCGCCGTCGCCTGCTGCGGCTTCCCTCTCCTGCCCGCCTCCGCTGCTGTTCCCTCCGGCTCCCTTCATGCCCCCTCCGTCTCTCCCTCGTCCCGTCCCCTCGGCCCCTGTATGGTTCCCTCCGGCTCCCTTCTTCCCCTCGCCTGCAGCCCCTCCGCCCGCCGCCCGTCTGAGCTCCCTCGGGCTTCACTCCTCCCTCCTTCTTTTCCTTTCGTCCCGCCTGTCTCTGCCCCTTGTCCCTCTGTTCCGCCTCTGTTCACCCCTGGCCCCTTCTGTGTCTGTTCCTTCTGTGCCCCCCGTGTCTCCCTTCCTGGTTTGTCTTTCTGCGTTTCCTGTTCTTTGTCGCGTCCTGTCTTTCGGTTGCTCTTTGTTCCAGTTCTGTGTCTCGGTCCTGTTTCCCTGGTGTCGTTAATGGTTTTGTTCTTGTTTTCCAGGTCCTGTTTCCCCGGTTTGGTCTCCTTCGTCGCCTCCCCTTGGGGCGCGCCCGGAGTGCGCGCCTTTGGGGGGGGGGTTATGTCACGATCCGCTCCGTTCGATCCCGATGTGTGCCACGCCCACCTCGTTACCTCGTGTGATTCCCTGATTGTTCTCACCTGTGGCTCGTTACCAGTAGCTTGTCTTTTGTATTTAGTCCTTGCCCTACCCAGATCCGTCATTGTATTGTTGTAATGTTTAGTCGCCGTCAGTCCTGTGTGCTTCAATAAACCCCGTTTGCCCGTCTCACCGGCTTGACTCTCCTGCTTCACCGCTCGCCCGCCGGCGATCACAACACATGCAACTGCTTCAAACTTCCTTAAGTGGTTGTTAAGATGCTTCTCTGAATAAAAAAAACCAGAGCAGCAAAGTAGACAAGTAAATGAAAGAGGTCCACTTTGTGTGACCATCTCCACATGGTGTCGAGACAAATGGGTCTTAAGGGCATTAAATGTTTTAAACGAGCAAGGGCAATCAGTGTGAAGACAAGGGACTGACTGGCTGCGACCACCATTTCCATGCTTTAGTCTGTAGTGTTTTAACAATCCCAACCTCTTCTCTGACTCAAAGCTACATATCTTACACATCCATCTCATGTTGTGGCACCTTAAACAGACAAATTAACCATCTCAAAATTAAACCAAACTGCCACACATAAAGAAATTATGTGACAAGTTAAACCTAATCGTTACTAATTTGATCTTACCTTGTGTCAGTCGTGGAGTTCAAATTAGCAGTCAGAAGGTCCTATGTTCTGTAAAAAAAAAAAAAAAAAAAGGTTATGTATATGCTTTTCAACTAATTTCTACTAACTCAAGGATGCACACTGATATTTCATTTTTTTTAATCTACATATCATGTCAGCTCGGTGTCGCATTTAAAACAGGTCAATATGAAGACTTGAGTGAAATCGAGTGCGTGTACACAGAGGCCACACATTTGTCCGCATCGAGTACGTACATCGTTTTTTTTTTTTCTTTTTTTTCAAAATACACCTCATGGCAGTGGTGCAGCAATTATTTCAAACTGGACCGTGGTCGTTTTATTCACAAATACACATACACAATCATAAATTCCGTGCTGAAGTTCAGGCCCTGCATATTATATATATACATATTATTATTTTATTTATTTTTTTTGTTATTTTTTTAAGACGTTAGTTAAGGCAGCAGGCGTGTGTTGTTTAGGCGGCCGTCTAAGCTGTAAAGTGCTGTGGGAAATTCTGGACATACCTCCTGCCAGCAGAGTTAGTTAGCAAGTTAGCTAGATACAGTAGCAGGAAAATACACTATTTGCTAGCGCAGCAAGCGCCGCTGCTTTCAGTGCGGAGAAACTGACTTAAGTAGGTGAGCCAACAGGAACGTACAAAGTTTGTTTCGCTTAAAACTTACCTTCATGGTTCCATATTCACTTCTTCCCGTTTCCGTCAACAAGTCTGCCAACCGTCGAAATGTGGACCATGGTACATGTCTGAGAAAGACCGCTCAAATGTGGGGTCATGCTCCGAATGCAGAGAAGGTTGCCAGATTCACTGATGTCACTCCATTACATTTTACTTGGAAATATCAACTAATTAAGCCAATGAACTGGTTTAGTGAATATTACTTGGATCGAATGATTCAATTTACATACAAAACTGAGGACACATAATTACAAACAATCACCAAGTAATGCACTACACGAAAAACTGCTATTTTAAAGTAATAGCACTGAATTGGTATTTTTTTGTAGAATTTATATAGATAATTGAAATAATAATTACAGGGCCAAAAAAACATTTTTTTCAGTGCAGCAGTCTACAAGCCGTCCTGTATTATCTTTATTTTCGTCTTGTTCTGTGTGTGTTCACAAGACGTTTTAGCCCTGCTGACATATGATCGTCAAACTCTTCTTGCCTTAAGAACAGCTAAAGAAACTTGGAAAACAAATCACTATTTTGATGAGCAGTCGTCCAGGCTTCCACCACACCTGGCGTCTGTACCGGCTTACCTGTGCTGCTCACCACGTACCTTTATACGGAGGAGATGCTCCAGAAAGTGGGGGAAGCGAGGAGGTGTTTTGGTAAAGCTAAGGATCCTCACACCGTCCGGCTGCGGGAATCCAGATCGCTTTTTTCCAAGTGGATTCCCAGTGATTTATCGATCATTGGGGTGTCGCTGGATCCAGCAGATGTTTCCCACTCTGTCGACCGGCGACTCATGCTCGCTTCCTGAGGAACTGAGTCGTTCATGGCGGAATCGGGTCCGACCCGGCGGCGTGAATCACGCCAACCTCCGATTGCTACGGCGGGCCTCTCCACTGGCTTATGAGGAACAGGCACTTCGTTTGGCTCTTTTAAACACTAGATCAATAGCGAACAAAACGTTTATTCTGAATTTCATGAAATCACGTAAGTTGGATTTCATTTTTCTTTCGGAGATGTGGGTGAAACCGGGTGAGTTGACTGCATTTACTGAACTTCTGCCCCCTGATTGTTTATTTTTAAACTCCCCTCGGACCTCAGGCCGTGGTGGTGGTTTAGCCACAGTTTTTAAATCGGACTATCACTGCAAATTACTACCTGCAGACTTCTTCTCCAGCTTTGAGCTTCAGAAGTTAATTTTAATTTTTCTGTTCTCTGTGCTCTGATTTATGATATCCACTTGGATATTCTTAATATTGTCAGAATAAGAGTTATATAAGACTTAATAACCTACCCATTGTCATAGCAGCTTGCTGTGTGTGTTTTTAAGCTGGTGTCTGGGGGGCGTGGCCTTGTATGTATAATGCCCGGACTGTTTTCCGTGTGAATGGCGTGTGGGCATGTCCTGCCTCGGGTTATTAGCAGATAATGAAGTGCAACAGAAATTCTGTGCCTCTCCTTGGTTTCACATGGATTACATAAACTGAAAATATTTATTTTTCATTTAAATCAAAAAGATTTTCGCGGAGACTGAGACGGCTGAAAGTGCACCCTGTTTATTTTCTTTATTTTACAAAAGCACAATGTTTTGTGGGTATTGTGAGTATACATGAATAAAAGTAGACCATTTACAGATTAAAATTATGTACTACACTTACGTGTATGATCAAACATGACGACGCATTTTAAGTTCTTTTCACGGTTACCAGAAAAAAATGCAAGTGTCCCCGCTGGCGGGTCCGCCGACTCCCAAGGGTTAATGGTAGAGGAGAGCAACTGCTCTGGAAAGGAAAAGTGTAGCCACATTATGGAGTGTCTTAGAGGACATTTGATGTTAGTTCAGCTTAAGATAAGGGAGAGAAGACAGAATCCTCCAAAGTTCTTAGAGCTGCTAGCTGAGATTCGAGCGGAAGAGGAATATGCGGCAGCCAGAGTCAAGATCAGTATGTACACCCACAGAGTCCTCGGCAACAAAGAGTTGAACGGTTGCCAGACAGAAATACTGACTTAAAGGCTGAGGTAAAGGAACTGAAGTCATTGTTTGCTGCTATGACCACAACACCAAGTCAAGAAGGGAATGATGATAGACGGACTGCTCCAGTGGTTTCAGCGCCCTCAACAGCAAGCTGTGAAAATGCAGAAGTGGCAGCGCTGAAGAAACAAATAAAAAGTCCAACAGAGGGGCCAAATTCTTGGATGCCCCGGCAAATGCACTAAGAATAGAGCCATCCAGGCCCGTTCAAACTAGACCAAAGGCATGCCAACCTACCAGGGGTTCTGGTGACAGCATCTGTTATCGGTGTGGTGAAGGTGGACACTTTGCTAACAAGTGCCAGAATGATGAAAATCGAAGCAAAGTTATTCAGAAACTCATTCAGTCTCTCAAGAGAGCTAAGGAGGGATCTGTATCCACTCGAGAAGACCCAAGTTCTGACAAAGTCTGCTTGAGTAATAAAAGTGCAGTGACGTCTATAGGAGGCCCAGGCATTCCCAAGGGTCTGATAGGTCCCACCACAGTAGTACACCTGCAAGTAAATGGTCAGCCACGTGATGTTGTCTTAGACAGTGGCTCACAGGTAACCATCATCTTTGAGGCATGGAATAAACAGCACTTGTCTGATGTCCCGATACATCCTGTCTCAGGACTGGCTATATGGGGGCTAAGTGAGACCAGATACCCCTATCTGGGTTATGTCATCGTAGATGTAGAGTTCCCTGAAAGTGTCACTGGATCCCCAGAGGCCCTTTCCGTCTTGGCATTGATATGTCCTGGACCCAGAATGCCTGATCAGATTCCGTTTATCCTAGGCACCAACGCCAGTCACTTCAAGCGGCTAGCCCATCTTTGCCAAGGGACAGCAGGAGTGGATATAGCTGAGACTCTGGGAATCAGAATGGAGGAACCAGGGCAAAGTATCACTTCAAAGACTGGTGAAGGAGATGAGGGTGTAGGATGTGTACAGTGGATGGGTCCTGGCCCACTCACCAGTGATCGTCGAGCATTGTGTTGTGTAAAGTTGGAAAAGCCACTAGGCAGGGAGGTGCTGATAGTGGATGCTTCAACCGTATACCCACTTCCAGCTGGAGTACTACTGCAGCGAATGATTGTGCCCAGTTCAGAGGTGGATGTGAACCATTTTCCTGTGTTGGTACATAATGAGTCAGTACGAGACATGGTTCTTCCTGTGGGAACTGTGATGGGCAATTTATGCTCTGCAAATCCTGTGATGCCTGTTGTGCAGCCTCAGTGTAAGACTGGGACTGAGGTCTCATCAGCGTTTGACACTAGTCATTGATTTTGGTGACTCGCCCATTCCAGAGCGCTGGAAATCCAGACTACAGGGTAAGCTGGCTGAGAGAGCCCATGTCTTTTCTCTTCATGAGTGGGATGTGGGACTTGCGAAAGGAGTAGAACATCACATCAGGCTATCTGACACAAAACTCTTTCGAGAGAGCGCCCGCGGATATCGAGAATGTACGTAGACAGGTTCGAGATCTTCTGAAAGCTGGCGTTATCAAAGAGTCTCGTAGCCCCTACGCCTCTCCAATAGTCATAGCCAGAATGAAGAATGGTAGTGTCAGAATGTGCATAGACTATAGAACACTAAATATTCGAACAGTGCCTGACAAATACACCACTCCTCGCATTGATGATGCGCTGGATTGCCTGACAGGGAGTCGGTGGTTTTCTGTGTTAGATCTGAGGTCAGGATATTATCAGATTGCTATGGCAGAATCTGACAAGAAAAAAACTGCCTTTATTGGCCCACTCGGGTTTTACCAATTTGAAAGAATGCCGCAGGGTATTATGGGAGCCCCAGCAACTTTCCAATGGCTGATGGAATGGACTGTGGGGGATATGAACCTGCTACAGATATTAGTTTACCTGGATGATCTGAGTTTTTGGGAAGACCCTGGAAGAACATGAAGAACGGCTTCTCAAAGTTGACCGACTTGACGAGGTTGGACTTAAACTCTCTCTGGACAAGTGCCAATTTTGCCGACCAAAGATTAAATATGTGGGGCACATAATATTGGTAGACGGCATTGCTATTGATCCAGAGAAAGTAAAGGCTGTCGCTCACTGGTCACGGCCTACTGAGCTATAATCTCTGAGATCATTTTTGGGGTTCCGTGGTTATTGTCGGAGGTTTGTGGCAAATTATTTTCCGACCTCTTACAGAGCTAACTAAAGGGTATGCACCTACACAGAAAGGCAAGAGGCCAGACCAGGAAAAGAATAAGGTCTACCTGAAAGAGTCAGAGCCATTTGGAGACCGGTGGGACCAGGATTGCACTGATGCCTTCCACCGCATCATTCAGTGCCTCACTAATGCGCCAGTCCTTGCATTTTCCGACCCCAACAAGCCTTACATATTGCACACAGATGTTAGCTTGAAAGGGCTAGGTGCTGTACTGTACAGTACCAAGAACATCCAGAAGGACTCAGGCCTGTGGCCTTTGCCAGCCGGAGAGTGAGTGCTACTGAACAGTGCTATCCTGTGCACCAGTTGGAATTTTTAGCACTAAAGTGGGCGGTGGTGGATAAATTCCACGATTACCTCTATGGGGCTAAATTCACTGTCCGAACGCACAATAACCCCCCTAACCTATGTGCTAACAACAGCCAAGCTAAACGCAACTGGACATCGGTGGTTGGCTGCCTTAGCCATGTATGATTTCAATGTCCAGTACCGACCTGGCAAAGCCAATGTGGATGCTGACCTGCTTTCCAGAAACATGGCAGAGGAGGCCGGGAGAGGAGAGTGGGAGGTACCTCAGATAGGGGTAAAATCCATCTGTCAGAGGGTCTGTGTTACGGAGTTGTCTGGGACACCGCCCCGATATGTGGATCAACTGGGAGCTTCTCCAGAGTGTATCCCTGACGTGTTCGCTTTCCCTACTCACATTTCCCTGGGTTCCCTGAGGCAGTTGTCCAAAGCTGAATTGGTAGCAACTCAACAGAAGGATGATGTCCTACAGAGGGTGACGAGAGCCATGCAGGAAGGAAAGTAGCCGGGTGACAAAGGAACTGCTCCTGAACTGATGTGGTTTAAGAGAGAAAAAGACCAGCTTGTGTTGCAAGATGGACTGTTGCAAAGGATGAGCAAAAGACCTTCTGGAGAACGGGTAACACAGCTGGTGCTGCTGACTGAGTTCTGAGAAGTCATCCTGCACTCCTTGCATGATGATATGGGGTATCTGGGAGTTGACCGAACCATAGATTTGTTACGTGGTAGGTTCTATTGGCCCAAGATGGCGATGGATGTGGAACAGCATGTTAAAGACTGTGGAAAATGTGTCATGCGGAAAACACCTTGCAAGAGGGCTGCACCTCTGCATCAGATTGTAAGTAGTGGCCCAATGGTCCTGATTTGCATGGATTTTCTCTCCATGGAACCAGATTCAAAGGGAATCAGTGATGTATTGGTCATGACTGATCATTTTATACGGTACGCCCAGGCGTTTCCTACGAGGAATCAAAAAGCACTCACCGTGGCTAAAGTCCTTGTGGAAAAATACTTTGTGCATTATGGTCTGCCAAGCCGAATACATTCCGACCAAGGGAGACACTTTGAAAGTCGGGTTATTAGAGAGCTCCTGATGATATTGGGGGTACGGAAATCCCGAACCACTCCCTATCATCCTCAAGGGGATCCTCAACCTGAGAGATTTAACCACACATTATGGTAGCAACATTGGGGCTTGACAAGAGACGGTCATGGAGTCAGCATGTTCCCTATGTCATCCATGCCTACAACGGTACAAGATGTGACGCCACCGGATACTCGCCGTATCTGTTGATGTTCGGCAGAGAAGCTTGGCTGCCAGTGGACCTTTGTTTTGGTACCTCACCGGATGGAACAGGAGACAAACAACATTGCCAGTATGTAGAAAAGTTGAGAGAAGATCTGCAGAAAGCCTATGAGCTTGCACACAAATCCGCAGACAAAGCACATCAAAGAAACAAAAGACACTATGACAAGAAAGTGTGTTTCCAGACTACTGACACTGGTGACAGAGTGCTCGTCAGGAATCTGGGGCTGTGAGGTAAACACAAACTTGAAAGTCGCTGGAGGTCTTTGCCATATATCGTAGTGGGGAAATTACCTAACTTGCCTGTGTACAGAGTGAAGCCTGAAGATGGGAGAGGTGTCATAAAGACGATGCACCGAAATCATCTCATACCTATCAGTCAGTCTATGAGAATGCCAGAGACTGAAGGTCGGGAACAGTCACCTGTGAGACCGAAAACAAGGTTACAGATGAGAACAACAGTCAGACCCAGAAGAAAGGCACAAAGTGTACCGGATGGGGAACTAGATGATACTGATTCATCTTCAGACAGGGACTACGGAAGGACTCTTAGATCCTACAGGGAGAACCTGCATAAACTCTTACCTAGGAGGACCTATGGGGAACCGCAGGCTGTGGGGGTCCATGATGAGGAGCGTGAACCGTCAGTCCCTGAGCAAAGTGAGGAGGAAGAGGTAGTCTCTAGTCTCAATAAGGAGGTATGTTCACTGTGTGAAGAATCTGAGGACGTTCTAAAACTTAGGACACATTGGTTACACTAATTTTCCAGATTCTTCTGGTATACCATGAGAACATATATACAATGGTAGCTATACCTATCTATTTATTTAAATTTATATGTGTTCAAGTGCAAAGGGGTAAAATAGGTGATACTCCGTGAACATGGTTATAAGGGTGGCACACAAAACACTAAGGTTGTCTAAGGACACATACAAACATAACCTATCTGTATATTGAGACTAGTAGTCGTGGGTAAATCAACATACAGGGTATACAAAAGCCAAACTTAAATGAAATTTCCTTTAGGGTGTTCGTCTGTTGGGTGAGTGATATGTGAGGCAGAATGTATGGGGAGGGGGTTGTGTGCCAAGTCGAGGGACCCCTGTCCATTAGGTCCACTCTGCTTGTCTGTAGGTCCCTAAATCTTTGGGCAATAAAAGTTGGAGTGCTGGCCTCCCTTGTTATCTGTGTGTGTGTTTAGGTGTGTAACCCCCCTTTGGTGCCTCTCGTACCAGGCTCGGCCTTGTCTCAGGCCACCTGGAATTTAGGCCCTGTGATATGTGCATGTATGATCCTACACTAGTAATGCAAAGGAGAATGGACCCAACCTGGGTGTCTATTGTCTTACAGTATGTAGTCTGGGAGTTGACTGAATGGTGGGGTGGGTGTAGTTTTTCCCTCTGTGGTGGGGTCTGGTTGGCTGCCCCGGGCTCTATGGTGCCCGGTGGTGCCACTGCTCTGGGCCCCGGACTGGATGGGCCTGGGCCCCCCCGTCCTGGGTCGGGCCTGGAACGGGGGTGCTTATGGGGGTCAGCAGGGGAGCTGGCTCCAGAGGGGGAGTACTTTGCCCCCCCCCCCCGATCTTTTGCTCCCCATCCATAAATGCTTCCCTCCTCCCGCTCCGTCACCCCAATACACATGTAGGGCTTTGAGGTGCAGGTGCATCGCTGGGATGCAGGGGAGGTATTCCTCCTCTGTCCCCCCATGACCACCTGTGTCTCAATCACACATCACAACTTAGACACTCTCATTACTTACTCTCTCATGACACATACATTTAGGGCCTTGGGGATGGGCACACGGAATGGCATCCAGAGGGCGGTCTGTTCATTCAGCCTTACCTCTGGTGCCAGTGCCCGCTTCTGAATTTTAAGTTGCACATAGACACTGAGGGTTCTGGGGAGGGGCCGAGCTGACACCAGCTGCTGATTGGCAGAGGGTGGTTAGCACCATGCCCTTCCCCTGTTTTAAAGCACTTTAGAACACGCGCTAACACCACATCTGAGCGGGCAGAGGGAAGCATGGTCTTTTTACACCCCCGTTCTCTGTTTGCCATCTGGAGCCGGGGGCTGAGAAGAGCTGGCCATCCGGTCGGGGTCTGGGCTGGTGGGCTTCTCGGCTGCTGCGGGGTCCAGGGTGGTCTTCTTGTGCCCACGCCAGAGGAAAAAAGGGATCCATCTCCGGGGTCTGGTGGCGGATTGCCCCTCTGGGGGGGGTGGTGCCTGGATCTCGGAGTATAGAGTATATATGGGGAGTGTGAGTGTGTGTACGGCGTTCATTTCTGTGTGTCTTCATGTTGGGTGAATGGGTGAATATTTGTTTATGTGTGCATGAGGGTGGGAATGTATGCTTGTGTATGTGTATGCCTGTTTGTCTATACGCATGTGTCAGGTTGGGTCTTAGACTCCACCTGAAATAACATCTCAGGCTCTATTGCCCCCCGCCACACTCCCTGCTGGTGGATGAGGCCCCCGGCTGCTGATGTGTTGGTGGTTCTCGATGTCTGGGGCTGGATGCTCTGGTGTGTGCTGGCTCACTCTCGGCGGTTGCCTGGCGGGGCCTGGTCCTTCCGGCTTTGTCGGGCCCCGGCTGGGGGGTGGGGGGGCCCTTGGACCTCTGGGCCTGGGGTCCAGTCTGCCCTGGTGTGGCTGGCCGCTGACGGAGCCTGCGTGCTCGCCGCCAGGGCCCCCAGGGGCTCCTGTGATGTGGCTGCCGGATGGCCCCCCTCCGGAGCGCTCCTCTGCCCTTTTCTGGGTGGGGGCTGCAATTGTCCCTGCGGTGGTCCTCCTGGGGTTCCCGTGCCCTGGGGGGCCTCTGGATGTCTGGGGCCCGGGTCTCCTCCGTGTCGGCTTCATGTCTTGGGTGGGCGGGGCTGTGGCTCCCCACACACACTACTAGACATTTACATGGAGAAACCTTATGAACACCAGCGCGCTCACGGACATGTGCTCACGGACACACACTGTCTTCATCGGCTGTTGCTTCTGGGCATGTGTTGTAATGCTGGTTGTGTGTGCTGTTCAGCAACATTTAACGTTTGATGATCGTTGTGATTAGTACAGATGTTGTATGTTGTCTTTCTCTTTTCAGCAGACATGGAAGCAGATTATCTGTTTTGTTTTTTCTTTTCTACTTCTTTTTCCTCTCTCTCCCTCTCTCTCTTAACCCCCTTCTTCTCCTTTGTTTCACCCCCCTCTTGTTCTTTTGAGGAAGTAAATAAAAATATAAAATAAAAAAAAATAATAATTAAATAAAAAATACAAATAAAGTAGTCCTCTGCAGAGGGGGAGTGGAGGAGGGAATATATAAAAAAAAAGTAATGCAAAGTTGACCAATTCTGTAAATACTAAAAAAATAAGTGTTCATGTACTGTATTGATCTGTGCTTAATGTTATTTATAATATTCTTTGGTATTATTGTACGAATATAATTGAAATGTATGAGACGGGAGTATGCATCCGAGGGTGGAAGAAAGTAGGAAGAAAAGAGCGAGGGAGGGGCGAAAAAAAATGAGAGTTAACGGTGAAGTACACGGAGAGTGTATTTGCTAAAACCACCTGTATAAGTATGCAAAAAAAGTGACTTGATGGGTAGGAAAGTTTGTCGGTGGTTAAGTGTAACTTCGGACTGAAGTTAACGGCTGGGGACCCTGGCAAAAGTTAAGGGAGGTAGCGCACAGTGGCTAAAGGTGCCTATGGTGGACGGAGCTGAAGTGTTAGCGGACAGCTAACAGTGCGAACGCCGCGCCAGTGACCCGGAGGACACCGGATTCGCTGGACTGTTGCACTGGACTCACCTAACATCGCGACGGACGGGTGCAGATGGAGTCTCCTCATCTTCATCGTACAGAATTTCCACGCTTGTGATTCAGTGATATCCCGAAGGTTCAGGTACCTGGTTATTTTCCATCTGTTGGAAGCCGCCATTTGGCTAGGCTACAGCGGACACGAGCGGCGTACAGGCCTGCGACGGTGAACATTTGGGGTTTATTAAATTAATGCCGGCTTTAGGTTATTTGAATTAATAAGTTTAAGGGTTACTGAATATTGATGTATGTGTATGGGAACCAATAGTGCAAATTTAAATTAAGGTAATGATATGGGAATAATTCAAAACTGGAAAAGTGCATTTAAGTTGTTAATGTACACTCACCTAAAGGATTATTAGGAACACCTGTTCAATTTCTCATTAATGCAATTATCTAATCAACCAATCACATGGCAGTTGCTTCAATGCATTTAGGGGTGTGGTCCTGGTCAAGACAATCTCCTGAACTCCAAACTGAATGTCAGAATGGGAAAGAAAGGTGATTTAAGCAATTTTGAGCGTGGCATGGTTGTTGGTGCCAGACGGGCCGGTCGGAGTATTTCACAATCTGCTCAGTACCCTGGGATTTTCACACACAACCATTTCTAGGGTTTACAAAGAATGGTGTGCAAAGGGAAAAACATCCAGTATGTGGCAGTCCTGTGGGCGAAAATGCGTTGTTGATGCTAGAGGTCAGAGGAGAATGGGCCGACTGATTCAAGCTGATAGAAGAGCAACTTTGACTGAAATAACCACTGGTTACAACCGAGGTATGCAGCAAAGCATTTGTGAAGCCACAACACGCACAACCTTGAGGCGGATGGGCTACAACAGCAGAAGACCCCACCGGGTACCACTCATCTCCACTACAAATAGGAAAAAGAGGCTACAATTTGCACGAGCTCACCAAAATTGGACAGTTGAAGATTGGAAAAATGTTGCCTGGTCTGATGAGTCTCGATTTCTGTTGAGACATTCAAATGGTAGAGTCAGAATTTGGCGTAAACAGAATGAGAACATGGATCCATCATGCCTTGTTACCACTGTGCAGGCTGGTGGTGGTGGTGTAATGGTGTTGGGGATGTTTTCTTGGCACACTTTAGGCCCCTTAGTGCCAATTGGGCATCGTTTATAAGCCACGGCCTACCTGAGCATTGTTTCTGACCATGTCCATCCCTTTATGACCACCATGTACCCATCCTCTGATGGCTACTTCCAGCAGGATAATGCACCATGTCACAAAGCTCGAATCATTTCAAATTGGTTTCTTGAACATGACAATGAGTTCACTGTACTAAAATGGCCCCCACAGTCACCAGATCTCAACCCAATAGAGCATCTTTGGGATGTGGTGGAACGGGAGCTTCGTGCCCTGGATGTGCATCCCACAAATCTCCATCAACTGCAAGATGCTATCCTATCAATATGGGCCAACATTTCTAAAGAATGCTTTCAGCACCATGTTGAATCAATGCCACGTAGGATTAAGGCAGTTCTGAAGGCGAAAGGGGGTCAAACACCGTATTAGTATGGTGTTCCTAATAATCCTTTAGGTGAGTGTATATCTTCCGCAGAAATATTGGTACCATTGAAATACTTACTACCAGCATGCAAAGTGTAACACAATAATGCATATACTCACATATTCATAGAAATGCACACACAAAAATATAAAACAACAATTTTAGTATTTACTTTGAATGAAACTTAATCATATACACTCACCTAAAGGATTATTAGGAACACCATACTAATACGGTGTTTGACCCCCTTTCGCCTTCAGAACTGCCTTAATTCTACGTGGCATTGATTCAGCAAGGTGCTGAAAGCATTCTTTAGAAATGTTGGCCCATATTGATAGGATAGCATCTTGCAGTTGATGGAGATTTGTGGGATGCACATCCAGGGCACGAAGCTCCCGTTCCACCACATCCCAAAGATGCTCTATTGGGTTGAGATCTGGTGACTGTGGGGGCCATTGTAGTACAGTGAACTCATTGTCATGTTCAAGAAACCAATTTTAAATGATTCGAGCTTTGTGACATGGTGCATTATCCTGCTGGAAGTAGCCATCAGAGGATGGGTACATGGTGGTCATAAAGGGATGGACATGGTCAGAAACAATGCTCAGGTAGGCCGTGGCATTTAAACGATGCCCAATTGGCACTAAGGGGCCTAAAGTGTGCCAAGAAAACATCCACCACACCATTACACCACCACCACCAGCCTGCACAGTGGTAACAAGGCATGATGGATCCATGTTCTCATTCTGTTTACGCCAAATTCTGACTCTACCATTTGAATGTCTCAACAGAAATCGAGACTCATCAGACCAGGCAACATTTTTCCAATCTTCAACTGTCCAATTTTGGTGAGCTCGTGCAAATTGTAGCCTCTTTTTCCTATTTGTAGTGGAGATGAGTGGTACCCGGTGGGGTCTTCTGCTGTTGTAGCCCATCCGCCTCAAGGTTGTGCGTGTTGTGGCTTCACAAATGCTTTGCTGCATACCTCGGTTGTAACCAGTGGTTATTTCAGTCAAAGTTGCTCTTCTATCAGCTTGAATCAGTCGGCCCATTCTCCTCTGACCTCTAGCATCAACAAGGCATTTTCGCCCACAGGACTGCCGCATACTGGATGTTTTTCCCTTTGCACACCATTCTTTGTAAACCCTAGAAATGGTTGTGCGTGAAAATCCCAGTAACTGAGCAGATTGTGAAATACTCAGACTGGCCTGTCTGGCACCAACAACCATGCCACGCTCAAAATTGCTTAAATCACCTTTCTTTCCCATTCTGACATTCAGTTTGGAGTTCAGGAGATTGTCTTGACCAGGACCACACCCCTAAATGCATTGAAGCAACTGCCATGTGATTGGTTGATTAGATAATTGCATTAATGAGAAATTGAACAGGTGTTCCTAATAATCCTTTAGGTGAGTGTACATAACCGGTATGTACCGGACCGAAACAAAACGCGAATTTCGGTGCCACTTAGATGCCTGAACTGTCGATTGAAATATTTGTTCTCTGGGGCTATGATGACACAGTTGTAATAAGCATAAGATTCATCAACACACACGTGATATCATCAGGAAATGAGACCATCCGAGATGCGCGTGAATGCAGCAACTAACGTTAGACTTGCTCTGACGGCAGCAGGTGGTCTACCGCTATCTTAGCTTGCTAAATTAAACAACTTTTGTTAAAATGCCTAAAACTAAACGGTCGAAAGTGTGTCTATATTCCACAAGAAAGGATTCCAACACCGCGGCGTGCAGCAAATGTTTTACAGCAGTTGCGTGTAAAGGGGGAAACACGTCAAATCTAATGAAACATTTGAGGGTACACGGAATAAACTTAAAAGCAGAGGGATGCACCGTGCTTGACAGCTTGCGGACAACAGCTGGCACGATCGGTGTGGATAACCCCAGCCCCAGTCATACCAACCATAGCAGAAAGGAGTCCACCGATTATGATGATGACAGCAACCTTTCCGCAGGTTAGTAGTAGGCTAATGTAATGTTAAATTAACATTACATAGGTGGCTTATGTTTTGTTGTTGTTTTTTGTATTTACATATATATTCATATATACTTTAAACTTTTAATATATTGTTCAATTTTAAGCATTCAATTTTTTGTTCAATAAAAATGTATTCTTGAGTCATCCACCATCATTTTGTGGCTTTTGTAAAGTATCGGTTCAGGCACCGTTTTGGCACTGGTACCATTTTAAAAGTATCGATTTGGCACCGGTATCGAAAAAACCCCAAACGATACCCAACCCTACTTCATGGTGGTGTACAGAACTATGAAAATTGTGTCGCTGTCCAAATATACTGAAAAACAAATGATTTTCAGTATTGTTTATATATTTTTGGCTTTGGTATCATATGTGAGCTTTTGTGATCTCCAAAAACATTCCTGTTTAATTGTTCAAGTCAACTCACATATAACCAAACTGGCGAATGTCATATTCATGAACCTGGAGGGACAACTGTTATGCTGCTTAAAATATGGCTGCTGTCCTTGATTCTTAGTAATTTGGCTATATTTATATATAAGGATGAAATGGCATAAATGCTGGGGGCACTTCTTGGAAGAAAAGAATAAGGTGCCTCTTTATGCAAGCATATGTGCCTTTCATGATATATTCATTACAAAAGGAATGGAGGAGGCTGTGGGGGAGGGGCCAAAAATCAGCTTCAGGAAGAAAACAAAGATATACACTAGGGTGTAAGCTGACTGCATGCTGAGGCAGACAGAAACAAAGGACACTGAGACTGCATGGCTGTGTTATCCATTTCATTTGAATGAACAGGAGAGGGAGCAATGAGAGAGAAAGCATGAAACAGAATAGAAGGTGATGGGAGGGCTTATGCGTGTGGATGAAGGAGGGGCGACAGCAGAAAGAGAAGAGGAGGGGGCAGCTGCTTTGGAGTATGAAGGGGGGAGAGAGGGGGAGAGAGGGAGAGAGAGGCAGTGTTGACTGCTGTATTGGGAGGACACATCCTAATGCGACACAGCTACAGCTTTACCATCTCATACAGAGGGAGCAAGTCAACAAGAGAGTAAGGAGAGGGAAAGAAAAACACTGATCAATAGAAGAAATCACAGAAGCCTGTTTAGTCTATAAAAAACACTCCATGTGGTCCCCTTTATTCCAGGATCTCCATGAGAACAGCATCATCACCCTGCCCCCTGCGCATGATTGTCACTCAACACGCCTTGTGTATTCTTCCTCGCCCAGGATTCAAAAGCTGCACTGTGGCCATTGTTCTGCTTTCATCTGCTGTATAAGGTCAGTGGATATACTGTAAAATCATTTTGCTTAAGATTTATCTTTCCGAATGACCATCGTTTGTGATATAAAGATTATAGCTATGGTTGAATTTGGTAATGCAGGCTGGGAGACATATGTGTCTGTGTGTGTGGGTGGGGGGGGGGGGGTTGGCTGCTTAAGGTGGCACTGCATTATCGCTCATGATTTAATTTTCTTTTAATGGTAAGATTTATGCATTTAATGCACATGATAAACATTGGTAAAATTCTGTTACCCTTGATTAGTTTTTACCCAGATCTATTTGAAACCACCTGCTCCTACTGCCTATTTAAAGGTGACACGCACCTCATATTCACTATAATGTTCCGCAGTTCTGGAGCACACCCCATGGAGAGCTATCATGCTCAGGTTTCTTATCCGTCCTTAGCTTGCATTGAAATATCAAGAGATTCAAATAAAAGGATATTATGAGTTCCTTTTAGACCTTGTGCAGTCTCATTTTTGGCTGCTGTTTCTCCTTACAACACTGAACTGATTGGCACTTTAGGAGCACCATGGTTCTGGTCAAATAGTGGAGCTAGCTGCCCTCCCCCTCTCTCATCTCTTCTTATCTTGCTTTGCAAGTGAGGGATGATGGCTGACACTATGACAAATATCGGATGTCTTTTCCTGACGCAGTGGGTTTATACATTTTGATACTGTATAGCTGAAAAAAGATTTCATATATATCAAGATACTCTCATGACAAGATACTTATTTTATTGAAAGCAAAGCTGTTGGTATTTGATTTATTGTGCTTTTAGTGTGGTGATTATATTTTATATAATTTTATGGCACTTCTCACTGTAGCGGATACCATAAGGCTATGAAGTGCTTTGGTGACTTATCTTTGTAGTGGAGACTGTTGAACTATTTCAGAAGATCCCTGTAGATACTAATATGAAATGCAGTAATCACTGCAAAGAACAAAGCTTGCTTTAGATCAAATTTACCTTTAGCGTTGAAAGTGTTTCTTCTTGCTTTGCTGTGATATTTTGTAATCTTAATATTTTAATGTTAATGTTTACTTTTCTTGCACTTACCTTTTTTCTTTGTTTTGCCAAATGTTTCATTTTGTTTCCCTTCTAAAGAGAACTGAATTGTTTTGATGTTGCTTCACTTTGACTTTTACTTTGAAATTACTGTAAAGTAAGACAGAACATGCTTTCGTTGTAATGTGTGCCATTGTACCTGCTGTTATACAAAGGCATCAGGTTATTTAAATTTGTGGAAACAAAACATTTTTATGAATCCCCTATTCTGTGACTGCAAAGTTATTAGGTAGAATTGAATTTGTATGGCAAATTTAAACCTAGTCAACTATAGGCCTACTTGCCTATTTGGCCTCTATTTTATATAGATAAATTGAGTATTATCCAGTCAACATGTTTGACACAAGGTTTAAATTAGAATTACACATCCCTTATTATGACATTTTGTAGTCTCTTAAAGGATCATTCCATGTCATTTCATCAGATGCCTCTGACCTGACCAACTCAGGGGGATATACTTCCCAATAGGAAATGTACAAAATGTCAGGTCCCTATTGTCATTAGTTTTCTCAAAAATAAAAAAATAAGGGACGGGGTGGAGGTGTTTTTAGGCCTTTTTCTACCATTGTGTATTGAAGAACCATTTTTAATGAAATAAGTGCTGTTGGTGATAGTTTCTCTAAAAATTTCATATTAGCTCAATGTCTGTTAGCATCACAGTGAATCATTCACTGAATATCAATATACATGTATTTTCAAACATCAGATGTTTGCTAAGGTGATTCATGGTTTAATATCTTGGAAATGGACTAATGAAATTGTGCATTTTTGTCCATTTTGGAGCTTCGATATATCTGTAAGTAATCCTGTGATTGGGCCTATCTTTCACAATGTATTTTACCATGATAGAGGAATCACTGTGTAAAATTTAAGCCCTCTATCCTGAAAATATTGATTTTTCAAAAGTGTTTGAATATTCACTCAGAGACCATTGAGCAGGAACACAGAAGTAATTCAAAAAATCATGTTGAGGAAAATGAGAGAGAACACCATCGCAAATTCTGGATATAATATTAACAGAAACTTGTTCTTCCCACAAAAGAAATTTGGATGTGGTACATGATGTCATACTTGGGGAATATCACACTAAGGATAATGAATTTTCTTTTTTTTGTTTAATATTTATAAAAGCATTACTTTGATTATTGACTATTTCAGACAATATATTGTATCTTGTACACGTGAAGCTGTATATAAAACAGGGGTGGGCAATCTTATCCACAAAGGGCCGGTGTGTATGCAGGTTTTTGGGATAACCTTTAGGTCAGCTGTTCAAACCCAGGTGTGAGGACTCTTCAGCCAATCAGTCCTCTAATTAGTGACCTAATTAGGGAGTTGCAGCGAAAACCCACATACACACTGGCCCTTTGCGGATAAGATTGCCCACCCCTAGGATGACCACCTAATCCATGTCAGGAGGAACACTATGAGCTACAACAGGATTTGTAAACTACCATTTCATACATTTCAATTAAAAGGACCAGGATTTCACTTATGCTGATTGGTCAGTCTCCTATAATCATGCATATGTGTCAGTAATGTTAATGCGAAACAGCTGGATGAGTCTTTCAATCTAGGAACTAACCAAACATTTTAGCAGAGCACAGAACCCATTCAGCTTTAAAGTACTTTGTAAAAGCTGAAGTAGCTCATAGTATCCCTCCTGACATGGATTAGGTGGTTACCCTACCCACCCCTGATATAAAATATCAGTACCCTACCTTTAAAATTGTGGTTTCTACAGTGTGGTCAGTTTTTTGGGAAATTCGGGCACTCAGTATTCTATGTTAAACTTGAACTGCATTTCTGAGAGTCCATATACAGTATATTCATAGGATTCTATACCAGATACCCTATAAAATTTTAAGGACCTAGCTTAAGTCTAGATGTTGCATTTGAAAAATGGGCCCTCAGTACACGACACTAGAAAGGTCTAAAAACATTCCCACCGTCATCTTTTAATTAATTAATAAATGTATTTATTTATTATTATTACTTATGGCACAGGTCCGAAAAAGAGATGACAATCTATTGGTGGCTCACAAGAGAAAAGGGGT
>NW_027326240.1:12500-25000 GCF_048594095.1 Paramormyrops kingsleyae | reverse complement strand
ACCGCTGGGACTCTGGGCCGGGACGCATGGTGGGGGAAATCCCTCAAAGGCCCGGCGGGCCGGGAGAGAATCCAGGGTGGCTCCGCTGGTCGACCGCGCGTTCGGGCACGCGGTCAACCGCCGGGACTTTGGGAGATTCTCGCACCCCCTGACCGGACGTGTGGTCGACCGCTGGCATTCTCAGCACTCCCTGGCGGGGGATCCTCAGAGCCCCGCTGGCCGACCGCGCGTCCGGGCACGCGGTCAACCGCCGGGACTTTGGGAGATTCTCGCACCCCCTGACCGGACGTGTGGTCGACCGCTGGCATTCTCAGCACTCTCTGGCGGTGGTTCCCCGGAGCCCCGCCGGACTGCAGAGTGGCTCCGCTGGTTGACCATGTGTGTCCGGGCACATGGTCAAGCACTGGGACTTTGGAAGAGTCCAGCGTGGCTCCGCTGGCTTGTCCGCGGGTCCGGTCACGTGGTGGACCTGCGACATTCCGCCGATTCTGACCGCCATAGCTCGACCGTGCCTCGGCCCACCGAAACGGCCCGGGTACGCCCTGAAAGCCCGGGCGATTCCGAGCAACTTTGCCCGTATGACCCTGCTTCGCAATCCCCGTCTTAACCCCGAAATTTCAGCCCGAACAGGCCGCCCCCCACGGCCGCCTCGGTCGCCTGCTCTAATGCACCTTCGCACTCGCTCTCTTTTCGGTGCGCACCAGCCGTAAAGGGCCGGCGTCCATTTCCCCGCGGTACTGCACAGCAGAGCCCTGCGCGGCGGGACTTTTTTCCCCTCGTCCCGCTCCCGCAGAATTTCTGACCATTGCCGCCCGCCCCCGCGGTCTGTCTCTGTCCAGTCCCGCCCGCACCCGCAACATTTCTGTCCAATCCCGTCTGCTTCCGCAGACACATTAACGCACATAGTGTACGGTTAAATACGTTTATATGCATTAAATGTTTTATTCCAGTCGAACAGGGACTGAATAAATAATTAAATCGAATTCAACAAAAATCTCTCAACTTGGAATCGCAAATAAATGTATGTAAATCATCCGGGATCGGAAGCCTCATCTCGGACCAGTTAATAGAGGTGAAAATCACAGATTTTTGGGGTCGCCCCGATGGTTGACCATGTGTCGGGGCATGTGGTCGACCGCTGGGACTTTGACAGATTTTTGCGGTCGCCCCGATGGTTGACCATGTGTCGGGGCATGTGGTCGACCGCTGGCATTCTCAGCACTCTCTGGCGGTGGATCCTCAGAGCCCCGCTGGCCGACCGCGTGTCCGGGCACGCGGTCAACCGCCGGGACTTTGGGAGATTCTCGCACTCTCTGACCGGACGTGTGGTCGACCGCTGGCATTCTCAGCACTCCCTGGCGGGGGATCCTCAGAGCCCCGCTGGCCGACCGCGCGTCCGGGCACGCGGTCAACCGCCGGGACTTTGGGAGATTCTCGCACCCCCTGACCGGACGTGTGGTCGACCGCTGGCATTCTCAGCACCCTCTGGCGGTGGTTCCCCGGAGCCCCGCCGGACTGCAGAGCGGCTCCGCTGGTTGACCATGTGTGTCCGGGCACATGGTCAAGCACTGGGACTTTGGAAGAGTCCAGCGTGGCTCCGCTGGCTTGTCCGCGGGTCCGGTCACGTGGTGGACCTGCGACATTCCGCCGATTCTGACCGCCATAGCTCGACCGTGCCTCGGCCCACCGAAACGGCCCGGGTACGCCCTGAAAGCCCGGGCGATTCTGAGCAACTTTGCCCGTATGACCCTGCTTCGCAATCCCCGTCTTAACCCCGAAATTTCAGCCCGAACAGGCCGCCCCCCCCACGTCCGCCTGGGTCGCCTGCTCTAATGCACCTTCGCACTCGCTCTCTTTTCGGTGCGCACCAGCCGTAAAGGGCCGGCGTCCATTTCCCCGCGGTACTGCACAGCAGAGCCCTGCGCGGCGGGACTTTTTTCCCCTCATCCCGCTCCCGCAGAATTTCTGACCATTGCCGCCCGCCCCCGCGGTCTGTCTCTGTCCAGTCCCGCCCGCACCCGCAACATTTCTGTCCAATCCCGTCTGCTTCCGCAGACACATTAACGCACATAGTGTACGGTTAAATACGTTTATATGCATTAAATGTTTTATTCCAGTCGAACAGGGACTGAATAAATAAATAAATCGAATTCAACAAAAATCTCTCAACTTGGAATCGCAAATAAATGTATGTAAATCATCCGGGATCGGAAGCCTCACCTCGGACCAGTTAATAGAGGTGAAAATCACAGATTTTTGGGGTCGCCCCGATGGTTGACCATGTGTCGGGGCATGTGGTCGACCGCTGGGACTTTGACAGATTTTTGCGGTCGCCCCGATGGTTGACCATGTGTCGGGGCATGTGGTCGACCGCTGGCATTCTCAGCACTCTCTGGCGGTGGTTCCCCGGAGCCCCGCCGGACTCCAGAGTGGCTCCGCTGGTTGACCATGTGTGTCCGGGCACATGGTCAAGCACTGGGACTTTGGAAGAGTCCAGCGTGGCTCCGCTGGCTTGTCCGCGGGTCCGGTCACTTGGTGGACCTGCGACATTCCGCCGATTCTGACCGCCATAACTCGACCGTGCCTCGGCCCACCGAAACGGCCCGGGTACGCCCTGAAAGCCCGGGCGATTCTGAGCAACTTTGCCCGTATGACCCTGCTTCGCAATCCCCGTCTTAACCCCGAAATTTCAGCCCGAACAGGCCGCCCCCCACGGCCGCCTCGGTCGCCTGCTCTAATGCACCTTCGCACTCGCTCTCTTTTCGGTGCGCACCAGCCGTAAAGGGCCGGCGTCCATTTCCCCGCGGTACTGCACAGCAGAGCCCTGCGCGGCGGGACTTTTTTCCCCTCGTCCCGCTCCCGCAGAATTTCTGACCATTGCCGCCCGCCCCCGCGGTCTGTCTCTGTCCAGTCCCGCCCGCACCCGCAACATCTCTGTCCAATCCCGTCTGCTTCCGCAGACACATTAACGCACATAGTGTACGGTTAAATACGTTTATATGCATTAAATGTTTTATTCCAGTCGAACAGGGACTGAATAAATAAATAAATCGAATTCAACAAAAATCTCTCAACTTGGAATCGCTAATAAATGTATGTAAATCATCCGGGATCGGAAGCCTCACCTCGGACCAGTTAATAGAGGTGAAAATCACAGATTTTTGGGGTCGCCCCGATGGTTGACCATGTGTCGGGGCATGTGGTCAACCGCTGGGACTTTGACAGATTTTTGCGGTCGCCCCGATGGTTGACCATGTGTCGGGGCATGTGGTCGACCGCTGGGATTCTCAGCCCTCTCTGGCGGTGGATCCTCAGAGCCCCGCCAGTCTGCCCCGCTGGTTGACCGCGCGTCCGGGCACACGGTCAACCGCCGGGACTTTAAGAGATTTTCGCACTCTCTGACCGGACGTGTGGTCGACCGCTGGCATTCTCAGCACTCCCTGGCGGTGGTTAATCAGAACTTTGAAGGAATCCAGGGAGGCCCCGCTGGTTGACCGTGTGTCGGGGCATGTGGTCAACCGCTGGGACTTTGACAGATTTTTGCGGTCGCCCCGATGGTTGACCATGTGTCGGGGCATGTGGTCGACCGCTGGCATTCTCAGCACCCTCTGGCGGTGGTTCCCCGGAGCCCCGCCGGACTGCAGAGCGGCTCCGCTGGTTGACCATGTGTGTCCGGGCACATGGTCAAGCACTGGGACTTTGGAAGAGTCCAGCGTGGCTCCGCTGGCTTGTCCGCGGGTCCGGTCACGTGGTGGACCTGCGACATTCCGCCGATTCTGACCGCCATAGCTCGACCGTGCCTCGGCCCACCGAAACGGCCCGGGTACGCCCTGAAAGCCCGGGCGATTCTGAGCAACTTTGCCCGTATGACCCTGCTTCGCAATCCCCGTCTTAACCCCGAAATTTCAGCCCGAACAGGCCGCCCCCCCCACGTCCGCCTGGGTCGCCTGCTCTAATGCACCTTCGCACTCGCTCTCTTTTCGGTGCGCACCAGCCGTAAAGGGCCGGCGTCCATTTCCCCGCGGTACTGCACAGCAGAGCCCTGCGCGGCGGGACTTTTTTCCCCTCATCCCGCTCCCGCAGAATTTCTGACCATTGCCGCCCGCCCCCGCGGTCTGTCTCTGTCCAGTCCCGCCCGCACCCGCAACATTTCTGTCCAATCCCGTCTGCTTCCGCAGACACATTAACGCACATAGTGTACGGTTAAATACGTTTATATGCATTAAATGTTTTATTCCAGTCGAACAGGGACTGAATAAATAAATAAATCGAATTCAACAAAAATCTCTCAACTTGGAATCGCAAATAAATGTATGTAAATCATCCGGGATCGGAAGCCTCACCTCGGACCAGTTAATAGAGGTGAAAATCACAGATTTTTGGGGTCGCCCCGATGGTTGACCATGTGTCGGGGCATGTGGTCGACCGCTGGGACTTTGACAGATTTTTGCGGTCGCCCCGATGGTTGACCATGTGTCGGGGCATGTGGTCGACCGCTGGCATTCTCAGCACTCTCTGGCGGTGGTTCCCCGGAGCCCCGCCGGACTCCAGAGTGGCTCCGCTGGTTGACCATGTGTGTCCGGGCACATGGTCAAGCACTGGGACTTTGGAAGAGTCCAGCGTGGCTCCGCTGGCTTGTCCGCGGGTCCGGTCACTTGGTGGACCTGCGACATTCCGCCGATTCTGACCGCCATAACTCGACCGTGCCTCGGCCCACCGAAACGGCCCGGGTACGCCCTGAAAGCCCGGGCGATTCTGAGCAACTTTGCCCGTATGACCCTGCTTCGCAATCCCCGTCTTAACCCCGAAATTTCAGCCCGAACAGGCCGCCCCCCACGGCCGCCTCGGTCGCCTGCTCTAATGCACCTTCGCACTCGCTCTCTTTTCGGTGCGCACCAGCCGTAAAGGGCCGGCGTCCATTTCCCCGCGGTACTGCACAGCAGAGCCCTGCGCGGCGGGACTTTTTTCCCCTCGTCCCGCTCCCGCAGAATTTCTGACCATTGCCGCCCGCCCCCGCGGTCTGTCTCTGTCCAGTCCCGCCCGCACCCGCAACATTTCTGTCCAATCCCGTCTGCTTCCGCAGACACATTAACGCACATAGTGTACGGTTAAATACGTTTATATGCATTAAATGTTTTATTCCAGTCGAACAGGGACTGAATAAATAAATAAATCGAATTCAACAAAAATCTCTCAACTTGGAATCGCAAATAAATGTATGTAAATCATCCGGGATCGGAAGCCTCACCTCGGACCAGTTAATAGAGGTGAAAATCACAGATTTTTGGGGTCGCCCCGATGGTTGACCATGTGTCGGGGCATGTGGTCGACCGCTGGGACTCTGGGCCGGGACGCATGGTGGGGGAAATCCCTCAAAGGCCCGGCGGGCCGGGAGAGAATCCAGGGTGGCTCCGCTGGTCGACCGCGCGTTCGGGCACGCGGTCAACCGCCGGGACTTTGGGAGATTCTCGCACTCTCTGACCGGACGTGTGGTCGACCGCTGGCATTCTCAGCACTCCCTGGCGGGGGATCCTCAGAGCCCCGCTGGCCGACCGCGTGTCCGGGCACGCGGTCAACCGCCGGGACTTTGGGAGATTCTCGCACCCCCTGACCGGACGTGTGGTCGACCGCTGGCATTCTCAGCACTCTCTGGCGGTGGTTCCCCGGAGCCCCGCCGGACTGCAGAGCGGCTCCGCTGGTTGACCATGTGTGTCCGGGCACATGGTCAAGCACTGGGACTTTGGAAGAGTCCAGCGTGGCTCCGCTGGCTTGTCCGCGGGTCCGGTCACGTGGTGGACCTGCGACATTCCGCCGATTCTGACCGCCATAGCTCGACCGTGCCTCGGCCCACCGAAACGGCCCGGGTACGCCCTGAAAGCCCGGGCGATTCCGAGCAACTTTGCCCGCATGACCCTGCTTCGCAATCCCCGTCTTAACCCCGAAATTTCAGCCCGAACAGGCCGCCCCCCACGGCCGCCTCGGTCGCCTGCTCTAATGCACCTTCGCACTCGCTCTCTTTTCGGTGCGCACCAGCCGTAAAGGGCCGGCGTCCATTTCCCCGCGGTACTGCACAGCAGAGCCCTGCGCGGCGGGACTTTTTTCCCCTCATCCCGCTCCCGCAGAATTTCTGACCATTGCCGCCCGCCCCCGCGGTCTGTCTCTGTCCAGTCCCGCCCGCACCCGCAACATTTCTGTCCAATCCCGTCTGCTTCCGCAGACACATTAACGCACATAGTGTACGGTTAAATACGTTTATATGCATTAAATGTTTTATTCCAGTCGAACAGGGACTGAATAAATAAATAAATCGAATTCAACAAAAATCTCTCAACTTGGAATCGCAAATAAATGTATGTAAATCATCCGGGATCGGAAGCCTCACCTCGGACCAGTTAATAGAGGTGAAAATCACAGATTTTTGGGGTCGCCCCGATGGTTGACCATGTGTCGGGGCATGTGGTCGACCGCTGGGACTTTGACAGATTTTTGCGGTCGCCCCGATGGTTGACCATGTGTCGGGGCATGTGGTCGACCGCTGGCATTCTCAGCACCCTCTGGCGGTGGTTCCCCGGAGCCCCGCCGGACTCCAGAGCGGCTCCGCTGGTTGACCATGTGTGTCCGGGCACATGGTCAAGCACTGGGACTTTGGAAGAGTCCAGCGTGGCTCCGCTGGCTTGTCCGCGGGTCCGGTCACGTGGTGGACCTGCGACATTCCGCCGATTCTGACCGCCATAGCTCGACCGTGCCTCGGCCCACCGAAACGGCCCGGGTACGCCCTGAAAGCCCGGGCGATTCCGAGCAACTTTGCCCGCATGACCCTGCTTCGCAATCCCCGTCTTAACCCCGAAATTTCAGCCCGAACAGGCGGCCCCCCACGGCCGCCTCGGTCGCCTGCTCTAATGCACCTTCGCACTCGCTCTCTTTTCGGTGCGCACCAGCCGTAAAGGGCCGGCGTCCATTTCCCCGCGGTACTGCACAGCAGAGCCCTGCGCGGCGGGACTTTTTTCCCCTCGTCCCGCTCCCGCAGAATTTCTGACCATTGCCGCCCGCCCCCGCGGTCTGTCTCTGTCCAGTCCCGCCCGCACCCGCAACATCTCTGTCCAATCCCGTCTGCTTCCGCAGACACATTAACGCACATAGTGTACGGTTAAATACGTTTATATGCATTAAATGTTTTATTCCAGTCGAACAGGGACTGAATAAATAAGTCGAATTCAACAAAAATCTCTCAACTTGGAATCGCAAACAAATGTATGTGTGTATGTATCCAAGCACTTTGCCACTCTTCTCACGACACACAAAGTCCGGGGGGCTGTTCTCCGTACGTCGCATAAATCATCCGGGATCGGAAGCCTCACCTCGGACCAGTTAATAGAGGTGAAAATCACAGATTTTTGGGGTCGCCCCGATGGTTGACCATGTGTCGGGGCATGTGGTCGACCGCTGGGACTTTGACAGATTTTCTGGGGTCGCCCCGATAGTTGACCATGTGTCGGGGCATGTGGTCGACCGCTGGGACTCTGGGCCGGGACGCATGGTGGGGGAAATCCCTCAAAGGCCCGGCGGGCCGGGAGAGAATCCAGGGTGGCTCCGCTGGTCGACCGCGCGTTCGGGCACGCGGTCAACCGCCGGGACTTTGGGAGATTCTCGCACCCCCTGACCGGACGTGTGGTCGACCGCTGGCATTCTCAGCACTCTCTGGCGGTGGATCCTCAGAGCCCCGCTGGCCGACCGCGTGTCCGGGCACGCGGTCAACCGCCGGGACTTTGGCAGATTCTCGCACTCTCTGACCGGACGTGTGGTCGACCGCTGGCATTCTCAGCACTCCCTGGCGGGGGATCCTCAGAGCCCCGCTGGCCGACCGCGCGTCCGGGCACGCGGTCAACCGCCGGGACTTTGGGAGATTCTCGCACCCCCTGACCGGACGTGTGGTCGACCGCTGGCATTCTCAGCACTCTCTGGCGGTGGTTCCCCGGAGCCCCGCCGGACTGCAGAGTGGCTCCGCTGGTTGACCATGTGTGTCCGGGCACATGGTCAAGCACTGGGACTTTGGAAGAGTCCAGCGTGGCTCCGCTGGCTTGTCCGCGGGTCCGGTCACGTGGTGGACCTGCGACATTCCGCCGATTCTGACCGCCATAGCTCGACCGTGCCTCGGCCCACCGAAACGGCCCGGGTACGCCCTGAAAGCCCGGGCGATTCTGAGCAACTTTGCCCGTATGACCCTGCTTCGCAATCCCCGTCTTAACCCCGAAATTTCAGCCCGAACAGGCCGCCCCCCCACGTCCGCCTGGGTCGCCTGCTCTAATGCACCTTCGCACTCGCTCTCTTTTCGGTGCGCACCAGCCTTAAAGGGCCGGCGTCCATTTTCCCGCGGTACTGCACAGCAGAGCCCTGCGCGGCGGGACTTTTTTCCCCTCATCCCGCTCCCGCAGAATTTCTGACCATTGCCGCCCGCCCCCGCGGTCTGTCTCTGTCCAGTCCGCGCCCGCACCCGCAACATTTCTGTCCAATCCCGTCTGCTTCCGCAGACACATTAACGCACATAGTGTACGGTTAAATACGTTTATATGCATTAAATGTTTTATTCCAGTCGAACAGGGACTGAATAAATAAATAAATCGAATTCAACAAAAATCTCTCAACTTGGAATCGCAAATAAATGTATGTAAATCATCCGGGATCGGAAGCCTCACCTCGGACCAGTTAATAGAGGTGAAAATCACAGATTTTTGGGGTCGCCCCGATGGTTGACCATGTGTCGGGGCATGTGGTCGACCGCTGGGACTTTGACAGATTTTCTGGGGTCGCCCCGATAGTTGACCATGTGTCGGGGCATGTGGTCGACCGCTGGGACTCTGGGCCGGGACGCATGGTGGGGGAAATCCCTCAAAGGCCCGGCGGGCCGGGAGAGAATCCAGGGTGGCTCCGCTGGCCGACCGCGTGTCCGGGCACGCGGTCAACCGCCGGGACTTTGGCAGATTCTCGCACTCTCTGACCGGACGTGTGGTCGACCGCTGGCATTCTCAGCACTCCCTGGCGGGGGATCCTCAGAGCCCCGCTGGCCGACCGCGCGTCCGGGCACGCGGTCAACCGCCGGGACTTTGGGAGATTCTCGCACCCCCTGACCGGACGTGTGGTCGACCGCTGGCATTCTCAGCACTCTCTGGCGGTGGTTCCCCGGAGCCCCGCCGGACTGCAGAGTGGCTCCGCTGGTTGACCATGTGTGTCCGGGCACATGGTCAAGCACTGGGACTTTGGAAGAGTCCAGCGTGGCTCCGCTGGCTTGTCCGCGGGTCCGGTCACGTGGTGGACCTGCGACATTCCGCCGATTCTGACCGCCATAGCTCGACCGTGCCTCGGCCCACCGAAACGGCCCGGGTACGCCCTGAAAGCCCGGGCGATTCTGAGCAACTTTGCCCGTATGACCCTGCTTCGCAATCCCCGTCTTAACCCCGAAATTTCAGCCCGAACAGGCCGCCCCCCCCACGTCCGCCTGGGTCGCCTGCTCTAATGCACCTTCGCACTCGCTCTCTTTTCGGTGCGCACCAGCCGTAAAGGGCCGGCGTCCATTTCCCCGCGGTACTGCACAGCAGAGCCCTGCGCGGCGGGACTTTTTTCCCCTCGTCCCGCTCCCGCAGAATTTCTGACCATTGCCGCCCGCCCCCGCGGTCTGTCTCTGTCCAGTCCCGCCCGCACCCGCAACATCTCTGTCCAATCCCGTCTGCTTCCGCAGACACATTAACGCACATAGTGTACGGTTAAATACGTTTATATGCATTAAATGTTTTATTCCAGTCGAACAGGGACTGAATAAATAAATAAATCGAATTCAACAAAAATCTCTCAACTTGGAATCGCAAATAAATGTATGTAAATCATCCGGGATCGGAAGCCTCATCTCGGACCAGTTAATAGAGGTGAAAATCACAGATTTTTGGGGTCGCCCCGATGGTTGACCATGTGTCGGGGCATGTGGTCGACCGCTGGGACTTTGACAGATTTTTGCGGTCGCCCCGATGGTTGACCATGTGTCGGGGCATGTGGTCGACCGCTGGCATTCTCAGCACCCTCTGGCGGTGGTTCCCCGGAGCCCCGCCGGACTCCAGAGCGGCTCCGCTGGTTGACCATGTGTGTCCGGGCACATGGTCAAGCACTGGGACTTTGGAAGAGTCCAGCGTGGCTCCGCTGGCTTGTCCGCGGGTCCGGTCACGTGGTGGACCTGCGACATTCCGCCGATTCTGACCGCCATAGCTCGACCGTGCCTCGGCCCACCGAAACGGCCCGGGTACGCCCTGAAAGCCCGGGCGATTCCGAGCAACTTTGCCCGCATGACCCTGCTTCGCAATCCCCGTCTTAACCCCGAAATTTCAGCCCGAACAGGCGGCCCCCCACGGCCGCCTCGGTCGCCTGCTCTAATGCACCTTCGCACTCGCTCTCTTTTCGGTGCGCACCAGCCGTAAAGGGCCGGCGTCCATTTCCCCGCGGTACTGCACAGCAGAGCCCTGCGCGGCGGGACTTTTTTCCCCTCGTCCCGCTCCCGCAGAATTTCTGACCATTGCCGCCCGCCCCCGCGGTCTGTCTCTGTCCAGTCCCGCCCGCACCCGCAACATCTCTGTCCAATCCCGTCTGCTTCCGCAGACACATTAACGCACATAGTGTACGGTTAAATACGTTTATATGCATTAAATGTTTTATTCCAGTCGAACAGGGACTGAATAAATAAGTCGAATTCAACAAAAATCTCTCAACTTGGAATCGCAAACAAATGTATGTGTGTATGTATCCAAGCACTTTGCCACTCTTCTCACGACACACAAAGTCCGGGGGGCTGTTCTCCGTACGTCGCATAAATCATCCGGGATCGGAAGCCTCACCTCGGACCAGTTAATAGAGGTGAAAATCACAGATTTTTGGGGTCGCCCCGATGGTTGACCATGTGTCGGGGCATGTGGTCGACCGCTGGGACTTTGACAGATTTTCTGGGGTCGCCCCGATAGTTGACCATGTGTCGGGGCATGTGGTCGACCGCTGGGACTCTGGGCCGGGACGCATGGTGGGGGAAATCCCTCAAAGGCCCGGCGGGCCGGGAGAGAATCCAGGGTGGCTCCGCTGGTCGACCGCGCGTTCGGGCACGCGGTCAACCGCCGGGACTTTGGGAGATTCTCGCACCCCCTGACCGGACGTGTGGTCGACCGCTGGCATTCTCAGCACTCTCTGGCGGTGGATCCTCAGAGCCCCGCTGGCCGACCGCGTGTCCGGGCACGCGGTCAACCGCCGGGACTTTGGGAGATTCTCGCACTCTCTGACCGGACGTGTGGTCGACCGCTGGCATTCTCAGCACTCCCTGGCGGGGGATCCTCAGAGCCCCGCTGGCCGACCGCGCGTCCGGGCACGCGGTCAACCGCCGGGACTTTGGGAGATTCTCGCACCCCCTGACCGGACGTGTGGTCGACCGCTGGCATTCTCAGCACTCTCTGGCGGTGGTTCCCCGGAGCCCCGCCGGACTGCAGAGTGGCTCCGCTGGTTGACCATGTGTGTCCGGGCACATGGTCAAGCACTGGGACTTTGGAAGAGTCCAGCGTGGCTCCGCTGGCTTGTCCGCGGGTCCGGTCACGTGGTGGACCTGCGACATTCCGCCGATTCTGACCGCCATAGCTCGACCGTGCCTCGGCCCACCGAAACGGCCCGGGTACGCCCTGAAAGCCCGGGCGATTCTGAGCAACTTTGCCCGTATGACCCTGCTTCGCAATCCCCGTCTTAACCCCGAAATTTCAGCCCGAACAGGCCGCCCCCCCACGTCCGCCTGGGTCGCCTGCTCTAATGCACCTTCGCACTCGCTCTCTTTTCGGTGCGCACCAGCCTTAAAGGGCCGGCGTCCATTTTCCCGCGGTACTGCACAGCAGAGCCCTGCGCGGCGGGACTTTTTTCCCCTCATCCCGCTCCCGCAGAATTTCTGACCATTGCCGCCCGCCCCCGCGGTCTGTCTCTGTCCAGTCCGCGCCCGCACCCGCAACATTTCTGTCCAATCCCGTCTGCTTCCGCAGACACATTAACGCACATAGTGTACGGTTAAATACGTTTATATGCATTAAATGTCTTATTCCAGTCGAACAGGAACTGTCACCAATTAAAAAAAAAAAAAAAACAGTCTGACTGGCCCTGAAATACATCCTCCGGGGTCCCATAGCTTGTGCTGGACACCTGCGTGTGTGTGTGTGTGTGTGTGTGTGTGTGTGTGTGTGTGTGTGTGTGTGTGTGTGTGTGTGTGTGTGTGCGTGTGTGTGTATGTGTATGTATATATGTATATGCCGTGGCTGATTGGATTTACACGCACGGACACTGATTACCCTGAGCATGGCCCCAGGTGCCCAGGAGTAACCACCCCGTGGGGGCCCTGCCCTAAGCATGACCCTAGATGCCAGGCAGTAGCCCCTGACCCTGAGCATGTGCCCAGCAATAAGCCCCCAGCCAATGGGGGCCCTGCCCCGAGCATGGCCCTA
>NW_027326239.1:0-34635 GCF_048594095.1 Paramormyrops kingsleyae | reverse complement strand
TATGTTCTTGACCTTATAATCTAATATCCATTTGGTAAAGGAGCACATTAAAATGTAAACAATACAATGTTAAACTAAGCAAATGAAAAGGAATCATAATTTTAAAAACATAAGCGAACCCTATTTAGAGGGGCTTCAGCCACCCTGTTTAGCCATTATTGTCATACACATTTAGTTCAAACTTTATACTGTCTCCCTCCAGCCTCCATTTCTCAACAATAAAATGAGCAGTACAACCCAAAATGAACACATGAAAAGTAAAGCACCTCGGTCCCAGTAGGAAAAATGTTTAATAAATGATAGATGAAGTGATTTTATTGTAAATCCAGAAAACTAGTTTTTCATTTTTGACTTCATTCATATTAGCTTGTCCATACTGTAATTTACCAAATTAACTGTAAGCAAAATAACATTTCTCTTGTCAAAGTTTTATCAGCATGCTCAGTCTTCATTTAAAGTTTGTTAACCTGATATAAGACAAGCATGTCTCTATGTATCTTTTGCATCAAGTTCCCAACCATTCAATAACCCCAGACGAGCACACCTTGTGCAAAAATTTCACAAATCGTAGGATTACACACGATAAATAGGAAAATATCATCAGCATCTTAGCTTCTTTGCTAACTGCTTAGTTTTTTTCTCACTTTTACTGAGTCTTAGCTCCAGGGGCAGTAAGACTTGAGGGGTGCCAGTGAATCAATCAGCACTAGATTTTTAGCTACTTCCATTTTTAGTCATTTCCATTTTTCTTTCAGGTGAGATCAGAACGTGCGAAAGTCAAGAGACATAAAAAAAAGATGTGGCTTGAAAATGTGTTGTGTAGTTCTGGAAATTAAGTAACCCCTCCCCCAGACAACGTTCTGTGACCCAGTGGAATACTGGCTGCAAACTGGTGCTTGGGAACCTCTACCCTAGATACCCGAAATGAGTTTCCAGTGTTTCTGTGTCCTCTAACAGTTCTGTTGCGATTGACACACTGAGATTATTTTATTTTCATAGGGGTTCCACGAGAATGTGGAGCATATGCAGCAAATGCTAAACACTCTGCCGTACCTCCAAAGCGCAATTTAACTGTGGACATGTCCAACTGTTTCAGAGTACATTAACCTAGCTGGCTTCCAAGCTCTCATTCTCCTTCATGATTGAGTTTTTTTTGGCCTGCTACATTAGTATGCTACATCTAATGAATATATGAACACTGTTCTCAAGAGTCCAGAAAACGAAATGTTGAAAGTTTAAAAACTCAAGGGCTTTTAGATTCCTGAGGGCATTAACCCTATTATCTATTGAGCAGGAAGTATGTTAATCAAATGAATATGTTACTCAAATGATTATGTCTATGTTATTTGCCAAGAATATTGCAATGTATATGGACTTTGGATGGGGTAGCATGCAACAAGCAAGATGTAACACCAAGATGGCAGACAGTTCCCACACCTATGGTACGTCACCTTGTCACTATTTGTGATGAACCCATGAAGAGCAGTATCATATAAAAATTTTAGTGTCTTGACAGATGGGGCTTCAGAGTTTTAGTTTATCTACAGCAACTAAAGAAAGGGGAATACACAGCCTTGCTATGGATAAGGCAGTCTAAGATAGTGAAGTCTAATCACACATACTCCTATTAGTTGTGACAGATTGAGTAAGCTCAGCTGGGACACCTGGCTATGTACAAATATGGGAATAATGGTGTGGTGTTCAGAACCAAAATCCAGAACCTGAAAAGCAACCATGCGTGCCTGGGGAGTCCAGATGTTGCAGGATACAGAGAAGCCCATGTACTGCTGGCCCTGTGTGAAAACTTTGGGTGTGTGTGTAGATACAGTACATTTATGATCTGCAGTTGCGGGTTGCGGGGGCACATACACCATACTGTTCAGTCTGAGCAGGGATGCCCAGAATTCCCTCTCCCCAGCCAGTTCCGGCTATCACTTATGGTCACAGGCTTTGGGTAGCAACTGAAAGAATGACAACACAGATGCAGAAAAGTCATATCCTTCTTCCAGGTCCACAGAACAGATGTAGACTGGTTTGGCAAACTCCTATGAACCTTCTACTATCCTTGTGAGGGTAAAAAGCTGGTCCAGCATTCCACGACCAAGACAGGATTCGCATTGTTCCTCCTGAATCCGAAGTTAGACCACTGAATGGACCCTCCTCTCCAGTACCCTGGCATAGACCTTCCCAGCGTGGCTGAGGAGTATGATCCTTGTATAGTTGGAACACATCCTCCAGTCCCCTTTCTTAAGGAGTGGCACCACTACCCCAGTCTGCTAATCCAAAGGCACTGTCCCTAACCTCTATGCAATATTGATGAGACGTGTCAGGCAAAACAGGCCAACAAAAACAAGAGCTTTCAAGAACTCTCATCCACCCCGGAAGCCTTACCATCGAGTTTTTTGATTACTTCAGTGACTTCAGCCCTAGTGTTAAGTAAGCTCTCCTCTGAGTCTTCCAGCTCTACCTCCTCCAAAGAAGGTATATCTGTGAGATTCACGAGGTCCTTGTAGTCCATTGCCTGACTATATCCTTTTTGATGTCAGCAGGGCCCCATCCCTGCTGTAAACATAATGGGTAAAACCCTGCATCACTCTCCAGTCACCTGAAGATTTGCCAGACTCTATTTGAGGCCAAATGAAAGTCATTTTCCATGACCTTACCAAACTGCAGCACCCACGTTTTTGCTTCAGCAACTGCCAAAGCCACATTGTGCTTAGCTTGAAAGGACCTATAAGCTGTTTCAGGAATCCCACAAGCTAAGCAAGTTTGGAAAGCCTCCTTCTTAAGCCACACAGCTCCCGTTACTGCCGCTGTCCATCACCGAGTTTGGGGATTGCCACCACAACAGGTACTAGCAACCACAGCTCCGCACAGCCACCTCAGCAATGGAGGCCCGGAACATGGTCCATTGAAGCTCAATGTCCCCAACCTTCCTCAGGAATCCAGAGAAATTCGGTCGGAGGTGTGAGTTGAAGATCCCTGTCCACCAGATGTTCCCAGCATACTCTCAGTATGCTTTTGGGTCTACCAGGTCTATCTGGCATTCTTTCCCGCCATCTGATCCAATTCTCTACCAGGTGGTGATCAGTTGACAGCTCAACCCCTCTCTCTTCACCCGAGTGTCCAAACCATGCAGATGCAGGTCCAATGATATGATTTCAAATCGATCATCGAAGCCTAGGGTGCTCTGGTGCCGGGCGCACTTATGAACACCCTTATGCTGGGACATGATGTTTGTTATGGACAAACTGTGGTTGGCATAGGAGTCCAATAATAGGGCATCACTCGGGTTCAGATTGGCCAGGCCATTCCTCCAATTCACAGTCTTCCATATTTCACTGTTGTTACCCACTTGATTATTAAAGTCCCCCAGTAGAATAATGAGGTGAGCCAGTCAGTATCTCTCTATCTCCCGCACTAAGTCAGACTCCTTTCCCAGAGAGGTTACATTCCATGTTGCTAGAGCTAGATTAGGTAGCCAATGATCGGTCCAATAAGACCCCTGCCTTCAACTGCCTCCTGATCTACATCGCACCTGACCTCCATGGCTCCCCCTGCAGGTGGTGGGCCGATAGGAGGGTCGACTGCATGGGTAGAGGCCCAGTCACCAGATGCTCGCCTTCAGGGACACAAGTCTGCTGCCTCCCCCCAGGTCTGGCTCCAGGGTGAGGTCTGTATGTACAGATAGACTTTCTGTTCCTCAATAACAAAAATAATAATAATAACAATAATAAAACCTTAAATTGTATAGCATTTTTAAAGCCAGGCAGTACAAACTTAAGAGGAATAAAATGATAGACACAAATGAAATAAGATGAGATAAAATAAGATGAAAAGATAAAACTGTGAAATATATATAAAAAATTAAAATAAAATAAAAAAAATCTAAAACAAATTAACATATATTTACATTTACAAAGGCTGAGCGATAAAAGAGTCTTTTAAACTAAACTTTTAAATGCTGCCAAGTCAGTTGATCTAATGCGAGGTTAAGCTGTTCCAAAGTCTAGGAGCCATTCCAGAAAATGATAATAACCCTTGGATTTTAGTCGGACTTTGGAACGGCAACTAAACACTGGTCAAATGATCTTAAAGGTCTAGCTGTTTGATAGGGGACTAGCAATTCGATACATATGTACGTTTGTGAAGTTCCTGAGAGTCCTGGTAGGTGAAGGTCCCACATGATTCATGGTAAGACTCACTGAATTTTTTCAGCAGAGACAGAGCCACATTTCCACAAGGGCTTTCCGCACCCTTCCATGCACTGAAGCACCTGCTGGTAACAAAGTACAGTATTGCTCCCGTTTATTTTTGTCTTGTTTTTTTTTTGCCTGTCTTTATTGCACCGAGGAGTTTGTTTCTGGCCCATCAGTAGCTGTCCTATTGGCTTGCTCCTTTGTTGCACTTCTCAGTGATTTTGATGGGAGAACAGAAATGGCTGAAGAGCTAACAGTATCTTGTTACTGATACATTTTATCACATGCGACTTTGGTAACATTCCACTTCGTTGAATTAATATTTCTCCCCATAGTCTATTCATAAACTATTCTCCTGATCTGTTTAGCTAATTTCAGCTTTTGCTTGTATGTGGCTAATAACTCATGGTTGCATATTCCCATACCTCTGTAGGTATTGTTTCATGTGCTGTAGAGATTTCCACTTCTCTAGTTCAGCAATTAACCAGCTGCTTATGTTTCGGGAACTTGATTTCTATGCTGATGTGATTAATATAATAATGATCAGGGCGATTGTAATTGTATATTCTGATCCGCAATGTGCACACTCACCTGAGGTGTAGTACAGGCTTTCTGTGGGAACGAAAACAAGACTACAATGATTTACAGCATATGTGCAATGGTTGACCGAATTAATTTTTGAGAGAAAGGGATGTTGTTACACATATTTTCATTCTACAGCAAGTTTTGGTGCTGAAGTAAGAAAGGAATCAAGTGTCAAGAGGTACTGTAGTGTGTCTATTTTTATAGAAAAGGGGATTGACATGGACGAGAATCATAGCAGCTAATAGAGCTTGGAGCTGAGACTTTCCAAAGCACACAGGAGCCTGGGCTTGATTTCCACTTCTGCAACCTATGTTTGTTTGCTCAGGTTAACACTTTTCTATGTTGGCAGTGAGTCAATATTCTCAATCAATATTTCTGTGGGTGAGCATTGTAATTCACTCTAAATTTTCAGTAAATCATCCCCAGTGAAAATTATCTGAAGCTTCAACAAATGCCAGAATCTATTATTGGCTGACGACACCCAGCCTCAGAAAAAGAACACAAAAAAACTGGCAGCTTGCTAGGGTCAAAAGTCATAAAGCTTTTAGCTTGCTGAAGTCAAAAATCATAAGGTGAGGATTACATTACCCATGAGAGCATTTATAGAGCTTGCACCCAATCAGGGCACTGCAAGTCAATATGTGAGCCAATGAGCACATTTGATGTAGAGAGAAGAAACCACACAGAAAATGGGGGTAGGGGTGCAGAAGTGAGAAAACTTCCCCTGCTACTTTGCATGTGCGCCTCTCTCTCTCTGCCCTTTTGTTCTTTTGTTTAAATCAGCTTAATAGCTATCGGCCCTCCCTGTGACCAACGGCCTCCTCGCCCGTCACAGCCTCACTTTTTTTTACTCACACCTCTCTCTTGCCTTTCCTTTCCCCCCTCTGGAGATGCAGAAAATCAATTACCAATCCAAGCCAGAAAAATATTTTAAATCAATTAATGCAGGAAAATAACTTAGTTAATTATGGTGGCACACACTTCTGATTAAGGAATAAAAGTAAGGACTGAATATGGCTGCAGCTGTTCCTGTTAATTAAAACATAATTATTTTTACAAAATCAATTTCATGCTGCCTGCATTTTTTCATAATAAGAATATATTCTTTAGCAAATTGAGAGGCATGCGCATGTGTTATTTGCATTTAGATCATCAATTTTAAAAGTATTACTAAGTTTAATTTCATAGTGCAGAGTCACGAAATAGGAGCATAGAACATGGACACTTCAGAGCCAGTGGTCGGTATCCTTCTTCTCAGCTACATACCGTCGTTCTTTCGATGCCAGTAGTACCCATGACCAGTGCCCCGCAACGTCACTGTAAAACAAGCACTGACCAGTATAAGCTGCGTTTTGTCATATTACGGCACATTCAGTAAATTAACAAACGCGTGATTACTATTGACTGACTGGAGTAATTTATGCTCTTGAAATGGACAACCACAGCATTGTGCTTAACCCCCCTCCTGTGGTCACTGGACATCAAGCAGAAAAATGAGCAGAAAAATGTCAATGTCAGCTTTCGTTATATCAGAACAGATGGTTTATTCAAAACCAATCAGCTGAAATCACTGCCAAAATAAAAGTTCCCAAAAATGTTTTACAATGTTTATACATTATTTATACAGCTTATCTAATTAGGATATTAAATGCATAAATTTGAGAAAAAAAGTAACGGGGAGTGTCCTCAGACTTAAGGGTGTTAAGTCTCGTATAATTAACACCTGCTAGGTGACAGAACGTACACCTTCTGATGTTTTGCATATGCATTAGAAAACCATCAGCATATGATTGTTGTATCAGGACTTTAACTCAAAATAAGAGCTTATTATGAATCATTTTGATTAAATTGTGATACATAACACAACCTGTGGAGAAACAACCTTTGTTTCTCCACAGAAAAAAAAATCAATAACGCTTTCTCTGAATGACATGTCTATAAGAATCTATGGACATATTCTTAACTCATTTTAGCACATTCATTAAGCATTACAAACATGGCAATAAATATTTAGAAAAACACATTATAGCCATGTTTCTTATGCATTATGAATGCTTTATGAAGCTCTCATCTATAATGCACTATAGATACCTTTATAATGCAGTACAAAGTATCCATAATTCTTATACTAACCATAATAATGCATTTTGAAGGTATATATAGTACATTATAGATAAATGGAGCTTATAAAGTATTATAATCAACATTATAAAGCTTTATAACTATCAATAAAATATGCTGTAATACATTAATAATTCTTATACAAACCATTATAATGCATCATGGAGATATCTATAATGCATTATAGACAACAGCTTTAAGTAAAGTGTTACCTAAAAGTCGGGCTGGCACCCTGACTGGGGTGTCCTCTACCTCATGCTTTGTACCTCCTAGGATGGAAACCCTGTAATTTCTGTTCTTTTCCCAATTACAAAATATTCACAACTTTTCAAAATACTAATGATGTTGAGATGTTCAACACCTTCTGTTACTTTACATCAGGGAATAGCAGGGCTTGGCTCTGTGCTTTTCTTGTGAATATTATTCAGTTATTTCTTTGATTCAGTTAATATTATTTAAGAGCACAGTACAGCTAAGCTACAAGCAGGAGGAAGTCAGACTGGTGTCCGAGTAACAGGGATCAACAGAGCAGTTTGTAAGGGCTGGCTAATGTTCATTTTGACTCAGGTCATGCATGGGAAACAGAATATCTGGTTAACCAGGCTGTGGCTAGGCTGAGGCACCAAGAGATTTTTGGAAGAACTCAGCTGGGAAGAGCTGCGAAGATCACATGTGACTGTGCAATGGGGTTGGGGTCTACAGGTGACCAGGTCCTGCACAGGCTGGTGGAGGTCATGGAGATTTGCAGAGTAAAGGCAAACAAAGACCACCAACTCCCTTGCGTACAGCAGTTTCACTTTGCCAAGCAAGGAGGGCTGCACTGGGCAGCATCTTGAGGGAACTGGGAACAATGCTGGCTCCAGGAAATGACTGGACAATGAGAGCAGTCCTTAGCCAGCAGATATGTGGCCCTGGAATCACCACCACCTGAAAACCGGGATATATGGTCTGCAACAAATAAGATAAGTTACAATTACTAAGCCAACCATCACATTAACCCCCAAAGGATGAGAGGAAGATCAGAGCTGGTAGCTGGGGGAGGGGGTGGTGGGCCCCCGTTACCCAGAAGAGGTGAGTGGGAAAAGCTTTGTGGAAACATCTACTTAGTATATAAGGTAGTAGGTAATAGGAGAACAGTGGTAGGGCTCGATTTGATGAAGTAAGGTGGAGGCTTCTGGTATTTTAAGGATTTTTCCTCAGAGTAAAAGTACTGGAAGTCCAGACGGTAATTGAGGAAACACTTGCTGAAGTGAGGAAGAGAGAGCACAAAAAGAAAGGGTCCTTCATCAGCAGCAGGGCTGGCAGGGGAGACCATTGCCCTACTGTAGCTGCAGGAGAGGAATCAGGAGGCCGAATCATCAGTGAGGGGCAAAGATAGGCAGAAACTCCCAGAAGATGTGACCCTTACCTGTGCATTCAGCCACAGGAATAATCTGCATGCAGACAGTTGCATTACAAATAAACGAAGCAGGCCTGCACTCAATGTGCCGTAACATTATTATATTCCCAGTTTTACACATAGAGTTACACAATAGCCATGGTCCCCTGGTCAAACATTAAAATATTTAGGATTTTTTTTAAGTTACTTTATAATCCCTAAGCACATGACAGTCATGGAGACTGTAAATATTAATATGTAGGTGCAATGCTTATAGTTACAGGAGCTGGTGATGAATGACATTTTATTTTTAATTTTGATACTTAATAGACTGTCAAAAATGTAAGCAGAACATTACATGTTTTTCCCCATTAAACCTCTCAGTGTACCCCCCCCCCCCCCCAGAACAGCTTCCCTGGTGGTCCAGCAATGATGGGCAGGTTTGGGTAGAAGCCACCAGAGGCAAGAACATACCAGGGTATATTGCTCACTAGAAAGCCGGTGCAATCTGCTGATTTGTGTATTGGGTTACAGATCTCAGGCTTTGCCAAAGTGTCAAAGTGCTCAGCCAGGAGCAACGGATGGCCTGCTGGTGAATGTCAATATGTTCTTCCTAGCACAACTTCAACATGTAAGTGGATGCTGAATATATGCACTGAAATGCACAGTGTCCAATATTATGCACAAGTTTAATCGATACAGCAGTTGGCTAGCTAGCGGTGGGCTGGGGGGCCTGCCAAATAGGCTGCTCCGAGTCTTGGGGCAACATGATTTGCAATTAAAGGACTTTATTTAACAAAGACTATGAAAAACACAAGCAAGGCCCTTTAAGAAAACAAGCACAGAAGTCCTGCAGCTTCCCCCAAAGGTCTCTCTCTCCTCTGATCTCTTGGTTTTAGGCAGTTGGACCATTTTAACATACCCACATAATGGGACCAGCTGGCCATTATCATCTGAGGAGTCACTCACTTGAGGCTGAGCCTACTGAATGTCATAAGATCACCCGTCGCCAACTCACACTAATGTAATCTGTGTAAAATCCACAGAAATAACAGCTGAAAGGGACCATTCCAGTATTAAAAATGATAGCCAGTGGTTTAATGCCAGAAAATTTGCATGCAAGTAGAAACAGTGAATGTGTCTTGAAGGCTTGGCACTGTATTGTTTTCACCCAAAGAAGTTTTTTAATGCAAAAAAACTGTGAAAAATATAATCACATATAACAGATTAAAGATTGGCCTTTTTCGTTAAACTATAACCATGCATTTATCAGTGCGGTAGTCCCTCATATCGCCTGTTACCTGTATTACATAACATACATGGTTATTAATTGCCTAGAAAAATAACCCTTGCCCATTTATGTCTGGAATTTTGGTTTATTACTTTCATTAGTATTTTATTGCTTAACTCGTGCATTTATCCACAGCAACTTGCCATTTCAGTGAGTTTTATGAAAAACATTGCCCTGTTAGACCCTGATTTATGCTATTCAAAGTTCCTATTATCTTATTCCTAAATAAGGCAAAAGGTGCACTGGAAATTATATGCCCTGTAACTGATTGAACAAGCATAGCCATAGTCAATGGTCAATTACCAAATCCACAGCAGATGCTGTGCTTCCAGTTTTGCCCAGTGTATCACCCAACAGTAGAAATGCAATAGTAATGTTTAATAACACAAGAAATGTCTGTGAACAGAAAGAACCTGAGCAATTTCTGATAAATATCAGTAGATGTGTTGTAGCTCTCTTCCATTTACAGTGGTATTTCCTCAAAATACTGATAGAACAAAAATGATTATGCTCAAGACTAGACTAATGTTCACTATCCCTACAAGTTAGACCTAAAGATAAATATTCGCAAACACCAAAAGTACTGCGCAAAAGTCTCAGGCAAAGGAAATTTTTTAAACTATTTATCTGGGTAGTAAGTATTCAGAATAAAAATGACAGTTTAGCATGAGAATATATGCAAATTAAGAGTAACAATGAAAACTAACAATTCCAATTCCCCAGTTCTCTGAAATGTTGCTGATATCTTGTTGGATAGCTGGAAGAGCATTGCTTCCCAAACACCTCCTCAGGGGCACCTCAGCCATTCCATGTGTTTGTTGAATTCTACCACCAGCTTATTTACGTAATTAATTAATCGATCAATTAATTACTATTTATTATTAGTTAATTGATTAATTAAACTAGTTTTGAAAAGTCAATGAGGTATAGCCATACCACTAATGGTTGAGTCACATGGGTGTATTGGATGGTTGTTACAAATACTGGGGTGATTTATGAGTGGTTTTGATATGGTTACTTTAACAAACATTTACAGATATAATAATACTATTACACCAACAGGAAGATCATTTAAACATTATCTTTGTACAGCTCTGTATACCCAAACATCACAGTTATACAACTAAATATTAGTCCATGTATGCAGTATTTTCAAACTTCAAATTACTGGTCTTTAAACACTTTAACTATGGGGTAACTCAGGTAGAGTTATGTCTATGTTTTCACGTTATCAAGGCTGATGCAGCTTTCAGAATTATGTGACTGATGCTGGAGATGGAGAATGCAATAAAGAGAATTTATAAGCAAAATCCAGGAACATTTTCATTAGCAGAATATACAGTGGCAAGCAAAGTCTGAGTACATATGTTAAAAACCAGAGTTTGTTCCCATTTCTTACTATAAATAGATTACAATGAAAATGTACATTACAATATACAAAAACGAGCACTAAAGCAGTGATTAGGCAAATTGAAGGTTCATTCTAAATCTTGGATTCCTCACAATAGCCACCACTTTACTCCATAGCAACAAGTTTTAGCCCCTGGCATATCATAATTGGGGCCTGTTTCACGAAGATTTAAGGTAGCCTAGGCTGATGTACTGTAAGTCAACGCAGATAAAGTCCATTTAAACTGGTGCACCTTAAATCCAATTAGTTATTCGGCTAATTAAGAAATCCAGCTGTGTGATACAGGCCCCTCATCTTTTGCAGCAATTCCCAGGAATGCAGGTTCTTATAGTTTTCTTTGATTTGACTCTTCTGTCCCATTTATTCCATATTAGTTATTTGGGATTAAACTGTATAGAGTGGATAGTCCTGGGGTAGATTTCGCAATAACAATGACTCTTAGCGTCTTATTAAGGCTCTGAAGATATATCTTATGAAAGGTACTACAGTTCCTATGTCTGTTTCCCAAACAATCTCTTAAGAGATTGCTCAAGGGAGAGCTTCTTAAGAGCGACCTTAAAATGCACCAGAACACCTGATTGGTTGACACTGATGGCTGGAGGATTGATTATTCCCTCCATGCAACTGCTTGACTGTGGCATGAGAGAAAGTGTTCTTTATAAATATAACACTGCAGGAATGTTTCAAAATACAGCATTAATCAGAACTGTGGAGAACCTAAAAATAAAATACAAAATGAACAAATTGAATCGTCTAAACGTAAATATGATTTTTGCCAATTGGGTGCAGGAACCGGCCTCCTCAGATTGAAGTATCACCATTTTATTTTTATTTGTTCTATAAAACACCTGCACGCACCAATATGTGTGCATGTCACTGATATCGGGAGGAGCAATGGCACAAGAGGCGAAAGAAACACTGCGTTACTGTAAAGCGCTTTGGGTGTCTTGAAAAGTGCTGTATAAATGTAACTTTCATTCATTCATTAATTCATTCTTTCATTCATAACGTAAGAGAATATCCTGTACGCTTCTTTAATGACTACTGAAGGACTATTCCAGGGTATTTCTTGGGGGTAGATATATTACGCCTATATGTAAATTAACCTGTAGTGTCGACTCTCACCAACCTCATGGACCAAAGTTTTGATATACTGCGACTTTGGCACATTTGGAGAGGTGTGTGCGTTCCAGGGGTGTCGGAAAAGGAGGTGGCATCCAGAACCCCCACCCCCCCCCCCCGCCCCCACCACCACCACCTTCATTCCCATTAATGAAAAAAACATCACGTTCCTTATCTTTCATTCTGAATCCGCACGTTACTGAGGCCAATTCGCTCTACATGCAGAGTACATGGACAAACCCAACAAAGATTGTAGCCAAGTATCAGACAAAATTATTTTTATCATATGGATCAGTTATTTTTTAGTCAAATGATGTTTAGTTGTGAAAATGTACCCTTAGCGTTGTCAGTCTTATTTTAAATTTTAAATGATGACATCTTTATTGTAAAATTTTTATCAAATATTTGTTACATCGCATCCTTTCACGATGTGTTGCATGTGTACTGTACCTGCTATACACGTGTTTTCTCCAAATGTGAAAATCTATGAGTGAAACTGTAATAAACAAAACAGAGAAAAGACATAGGAGATCTCTTATCTAGCATAGCTAAATTACAACAATCTGACCGATATGTGCTAAGGTTAATCATAAACAGAATTACAAATAAACAATATACTAACATACATAGGCATGTATCACGAATTTGCATCACTGTAATCCAGTAAAGCGACCATTTCCACATTACCGAACTAAACCAGCGCGTAGAAAATAAGCATAACTTGTACAATATTAACTAACATATGAAACAATAAAAAAAAAACTTAAAGTCATTGCGTCTGAAGGCGTAAGAAAAGTTGTCTGTGCTTTACACACTACTGGCCAATCCCTGTCCCACAATACAAAGCATATGCATCACACTTAAGGCAACACACTGGAATAAAAGTCAATTCAAGCTGCTCAAAAGTTTAGTACATAAACTGATATGGCATATCAAAATAAAGGTCAATTACTACAAACAATATGCAACATTCCTTCACTACCCAAATAAATCAGAGTCCAGAACAAACAGAATAGACCTGAAAGGCCATTGGCCGTTTCCACGACCAAAGTTCTCACACAGCGGACAATATCTACTGCTCAGAGAGCTGGTCGTAAGTCTGAGCGGTCAGTAAACAGGTAGGTTGTTAAGTGAGGGGTGTCTGTATTGTTCATTTACGTACGGTCCGAACAGTGGGGGTCACTAGCGGTATGAGCTGGCAATAGTGAATAGGAGAGACCCCTCCTGCAACCGGGTACTCATGGCAATAAGAGACAGCTAAGAGAGGCTCAAACCAGCCTTACGACAGAATATCTCACAGAAGATATACTTAACTAAGAACGTTTCAGGAAAACGTTAAGAGACAACTTAAGAACTTACAAACGACGTAGAGTTAAGAAGGCTTCGGGAAACACACAATTTTTACAATTTGAAATCTGTTCTATACAGTATCTTGCTATGTAAAGCTGCTCAATCAGCGATAATCCTGATGGAATGACATGATTTAAAGTGTGTTATAATAGCCATACTAATAGCCATGGATTCAGTAAAGATCATAATTGTGTCACAGCCGCAGGAAAGAACTGAAAATAAAATACAATTTAAAAACAAGAAACACTCACGACAGCAAGTGAACACACCCCAAGCTGGCTAGCCATGTCACGCCTCAGATTGTCTCATGCAGGAGTCGTCAGCTGTTGGAACTTTGCACTTTGACAGGCTAATTTTTGAGTACTGACAAGACTACTAACTACTACTAACTAAGGCTACTAACTGTGAGGTACATACTGTAGATGAGACAGATGGGTTGGATTCAAGTGCTAAGTTGCTGAAGAGTAACCAAGGACAAGAAAGTTGATCAAATCAGGTTCAGGAGAGCAGTAAACATAAACCGGGACACTATGAGAGACATTGGACCAGAGGTTAAACCAGAACCAAACAGAACCAACCCCAATTATTATAAAACGTATGTATAGTAAATACATAGACCACTAACATACTGTAGTTGTTAACATCTAGTCTGGACCCATCTGGAGGGGGGTTTGCCCAGGGAAGACAAGCAGGTCTGTAACAGGTGACCTGGATTCTGGACTTAATGGGCCACGCTGCCTCCTCCATGCTTGGCAGTGGGATCACACATAAGACCCCCTGTCCTCACCCATCTTTGCATCTTACTGCAGTTGGGCCCAAATACTGCAAATTTGGACTCATTAGTCCTTAAGAACGACTTTCAGTATTGTTACAGCCACAAGTGCACAGTTTAAACCATAGACAAATATGATTTTAAGCAGGCGTACTCAAAATAATAATTATTATTATTATGATATTCTGTGTACTGTGACAGTGACACTTAAAAAACTCAAATTAAAATAATATGCATGTAACCCTGCTCAATGCAGCACCATATACCTGTCCAGAAGCTTTCAGTTTTCTCCCCTTTGCTGTTAAGATGGTAATAATGGTATTGGACATTGGACAAGAGTGGGTATTTTAATCTGAAAGTCTTACACTGATGGAACTGGTGATGCAATGAAAAAAGCCAATGACAAACAAATGTTTGGTGATGGAAATAGACTGGCTGTGTACAATCCAATCAAACTGATCTGAACACTGCAGGAGGTCTAAGAATATCTCGGGCAGGGGGGGCCCTCGCTGGACAGTGCTGTGGGTGTTTCAGTTATGAAACAAAGAATGCCCTGGGGGAGGCAGAACATTAATTAGTTCAGTAAATACTCCCCAGATTAAATAAAAATCCTGCCATCCATATTGCAAACACTCTTCCTGGTCAGAGCCACAGAATTAAACGAAACATGGTGCTTTTATTTACTGTGTGCACAGTTGTCTATGCATGAGGTTGGTTCCTAAGAAAATAAATATAACAGGTAAGGTATGCGTTGGCTGTAAAACAGCCATCCTTCATAGAGTACTTTCACATAACGATAGGAAATCAGTTTGGCCTTGAAACTAAAATGTGAAGCATGTTTCTGTTCCCTAAGTGTTCTTCAGGCATTTAAGTTTGTCTCCTGCATATTTAGGAGCAAGGAACCACCATCCATTGTGCCAGAAAACAATGACACATGGTAACGAAACCACCCCCCAACTCCCTTCTCCTGAGAACTAACAATTAATTGCATCACCTTAATTTTAAACTCAAGCTATTACTCACTTCATGGCATAATTTTAATTTCTCTCCGCCATTTTTGTGGTAATTAATTAAGAGAGCAGGTGTATCCGTCACGGAACTGCCTGGACGGTAGCTTATGTGAGCTGAGGGCAGAGCGGTAGGCGAACAGGGAGCAGAGAAAGGAGCAAATTAAAGGGAAGAGGATGAAACGCTGAGGTCGTACACCACACTTACCATGTATCATCAAGCCATTATTCCATTACTAAATTAAAGGAGCACACAGGCTATGCCATACATCAGCACAATGCTTATGGAAACCAGTGGGGTCACAATATCCTGTGACAAAGCAAGTCATTCTGGGAGTTTTTCCCTATTCATGACCAATAAATGTAACAAGCCAAGGGTCAGAAAAAACAAAACCAGGAACAAATTACAAAAAATATGGAGGGCACAGCGGAAACAAAAGAAATATTAGCAGTCCGCTAAGGAAAAATGGTTGTGTCATGATGTTTCAATGGGCTCATTGTGCATCGGAGATTACTGGACAGAAACAGAACACACATATTTAAAGAAATGACAAGGGTTAAAACATTAGCAACAATCATTTATAATAAAACACTGTTTAATTTCTTATTGTGAGTTAATTAATTGTACTAAATGCCGAAATTCATTCTTAGCTAATAGATACTAGATACCTCATTTGTCTTTTACCTTCAGAGGATTGAAAAAGCTAGTTAGTTCTATTTCAAGTTTAGGAAAGGGGTTCAGTTTTGGGGGCTAAAGACAGGCTTCCGGGGTTTGTAGAGGGAGAAAGGGGAGCAGGCATGTGTGAAGGGTAGGTGACTAGGCTTTACAAGGGGAGGAAAATCAGGGCTTTAGTGAATTATAGTGAAGGCTGTCCTTGGTAAGGGGGGGGACTGGGAATCCGGCATGCTTTTGTGGCTGAAGTGTTCTGGGAATGTCACACTGTTTGCTGTCATCCCGCCATCGGAAGCCCATCTCCGGCTCAGGGGCCCCTGAGGCCCCCGGTGCCACACTCCCCGGGAGCCATTTGAAGCCTCTCCGATTGGCAAGCCCAGCGCTCCCGGAGCACAGGGACCGGCTGTTCTGGAAGCTGCCGACGTGGTGAAGCTCTGCAATCTTGATAAATGAAGCTCCTTTCCGTCTGCTTGCCAGAGGGAAATGGGGAGGAGTGAGCGGAGCCAGAGGGGGGTGTGGGAGAATGGGGGGGGGGACAGCAGGGCTGCAGCCAGGGGTGAGCGACTGCACGCTGGGAAGCACTTTTTGCATCTTTGAAGCTTCATAACAAAGGAAAGGAGATACTGTACAGTCATTAGTGTGACAGGCCTGGTAATTAGGACCCAGCAGACAATCACCTGTTAATTTCTGACTGGTAATAATGTCTGAAGCAGAGGACTGAGGACTGATTTCATTTCCTTCTCCTAATGCTCTCATCCTAGGAAAAGGCAACACATATATAACGGAACTGACTTGTTACATAATATTTATTTAAACATTGTAATTCACTTATCATTGTCACTCATCTCATGGTGGATCTAATCTGTGAAATATCTGCATTGAAAAATGACAGATTATCTGCAGATTGTCTATAACTTTATAATACTGGCTTGACATTGTGCCATTGTATACATGCGAATTGCCAGATTTGTTATTGGCGCTCACATAATATTGTGGTTATAAGGGTGATGTACGGATGTACTGCACTCCCTTCACACAGGACACAACCACTGAAGCAAGAGGCGAATTCCATGTTTTATTATGTTTTTTTGTTTGTATTTGCGGATAAATAACACAGCAGCTAAAGCAGTGTTGCACATAATTGTTGGACCGAATTGAATAAATTCATATAATTTTTTGCAGGCAGTTCATTTGCATTGGATAGTGTCGCCAGTTTTAGCAAAGTTCACCCCTCTTACTCCTGCAAAAATGTATCTTTCATTATATACTGGCGGCAGCAAGCTTGTGAGTCAGTCTAGTTACCATAGTAACACAAATCATATTTAGAAACCTTCCAACAGGTTGTTAGGGAAGCACTGCAGCAATGCGTAAAAGCCCTGAATGGGCGTGGCTGCACTCTGCTTGTGTGGCTCTGACTGAGCATGTGAGCTAAAGTGCCAGCCAAAACACCAGCGTGCAAGTGTGCCTTGTGTGTACGTGTGCGTGAATATTTAGTGAAGCAGGCTTCCATTCCACACGTTCCACCTTTAATAGTTATGTTTATGGTCGTGACGCACAAAACATTCAGACTGACCCAGCCATGAAGAGCAATAGTGTAGGAGAGAGTTTGATATTGGGAGGAGCTGAAATTAATAATATAAAGGCAAAATAATATAAAGACAAAGGGCTATTTATAGGGGGACTAATGAAACTAAATTAAATTTTGGGGGGATACATGCTCTCTATCGATGCCCCTGATAAAGAGAATCAACCATGAAAATGAATATGTGTGTGTGTGTGTGTGTACAGTACAGGCAGTCCTGAGTTACGAGGTCTTTAAATTGAGATTGTAGGCAAATCAGAACAGTGTTAACGGCAAAGTGATTTTACTTAAAATGGCAGACAGTGTTTCCTCGAGCCTATGAATCACTGAAGCCATGCAATATTCTAATGAGAGTTACAGATGCATGCGTGCATTCGTTATTAAGCACCATTGTATTTAACAATTTTTTTTATATAATAGGCTTAATTATATTCTGTTGTTAAGTATGAGTTGTATGACATTCTAAACATGGACACTTACTGTATACATTTCATTTTTGCTATACTACTCATTGTTAAACACTTGTCATCATCAATATTGTCTTCATATTCTAAGTAGAGGCATGGGTGAGTGTTTCAATTGAGCTCTCTGCATGCCTTTGGCAAGATATGTTTTCCACCACCCATGATGCACCTGGTGTGGCAGGTGCGAGGACCAGGCTGCTCCACCCTAAGGGAGCAGGCAGCCATCTCCTCCAGGTATTGGAGTCGCTTGCATTTCTATGTCAGCAGTCAGCCCCGTGTGAAAGGTGTGTCGCACCACAGGCAGTAAAGCGTAGATTTACGGAGGCATCCGAGGGCTGCTTCCGTGTCCCCTGACTCTTAATCAGAAGGTGCACAGAAGGTGCTCAAAAAAAAGGAAGGAATCAGTATGAAATGCTAGAGATTTCCTAACACTAACCAGATGGCAAAAATAAATTAATTCACAGCAGGTTTGCAAAGAATGAATTCCCTCATTGCTTTGTTACTAAATTCTGCTAATTGATTTCCAATGTTTTTTTTAATTCCTCTAGACAGTTCCCTATAAACAATGATTATTCTTGTGGTAAGAAATGCCAAATATGTATTATATGAAATATATTACCCTTTATGCAATATGTTCTCATTATATATTATTCACAACTGTTGGCTTTATGTAGGATTGGCGCAACTTTGCTTGTGTAACCACAGAGTTAAGTGGCTGCTTTTAAAAATAAGTGAAAATGCTAAAAGGGATCAGATGCATCAGATACTAAAGATGAGCGCATGCTAATGCGCATTTTGAAGAATGAGGGTCCAGCATTTTCTTGCTGAGCACGGCAGCTTCGAACAGAAGGTGTTCTGTGTACTGGAAACATGAATGTGCAGCTTCCCCTGTAAAGGGCAGCTGCCATAAACAGGTTGTCCCCATAAATCACAAACACAGCAAGGTATCAGTTCATTGGCGCTACTAGAGCTCCAGAGGGTCTGCATGGCTGTACCTTTCTTGTTCTACAGGGGTACATGTTGACTATATGTGTCCCCTATTTGTTAGAATGTATGTGTTAGTGTGTTCCCAGGTATGAGCAAAAGCACATGTGTACTGCTAACAGAATGATGGTCTGATGTGATGCACTAATATGTGACACGTGACAGGAGAAATCCAAGATACACAGGGGGTGCATGTGGCATTTTAATGGCCTTCATGGCCACAGTTAATTAAGATTTAACATGAAGGGATTAGTTGGTTTTGTAGACTGTGGATGAAAATAAAGATTCCGCTGGCCGCATCACACACAGTAAGATGGTAGTGTACTGTATCTGTTGCCTGTTCCAGATGAGTGATGCACTGCGCATCTCTCATTCACTTAATAAAGGACCCGCACTGTACAGTGTGGAAAAGTCCTTCAAATACTGACCCTACTGAATTTGCTCTTCTTGTCCAAGAAGGAAATGAATAACAGAAATGTAAAAGTACAACATGTATAATTACCACTTTCCCGCTTTAATTATCTTCAATAAATGTCTGGTTCCTTGGGATACAGTTACAGAGATACCTTGCTCTCATGTGCAATATGCTATATAAAATCACCAGCCAAAATCCATTAATGTAATCCATTAAATCCAGTTAAATAAAACACAAAAATGTAATAAAGAAAAAAATGTAATTTTCCTGTGATTTCAAAGGACTTCTGCGTTATTGTTGTTACAATAATTCCCAGCAATATATTTTCTAGGAATTTACTTTTTATTTAACACAGAATCTGCTTCATTAATTCCCTTCCAATTTCTCTATGAAACTTGTAACATCTGTATCATTTTCTAGCCGTAACTAATATTGCCCAAATTCAATGTCTATATTCTTCCTTGACACTATACAGCTTTCTGTACAGTTTCCTGCTTGCTGGGTCCTGCCTCCTCTGCGCCATGTGCTTTGCCATTCTCTATTCCCACCCTTCTGGCCCTTAGGATCCTTCACCCTAGAACATGGAACCTCGTGTCTCCTTGTTCCCTTCTACCTCCTTGTAAGTTTCACACTAGTTATACATCCATCCATCCATCCATTTTCTCCCGCTTATCCGAGGTCGGGTCGCGGGGGCAGCAGTCTCAGCAGGGAAACCCAGACTTCCCTCTCCCCGGCCACTTCCTCCAGCTCCTCTGGGGGAATCCCGAGGCGTTCCCAGGCCAGCCGAGAGACATAGTCCCTCCAGCGTGTCCTGGGTCTTCCCCGGGGCCTCCTCCCAGTGGGACATGCCCGGAACACCTCACCAGGGAGGCGCCTAGGAGGCATCCTAATCAGATGCCCGAGCCACCTCATCTGACTCCTCTCAATGCGGAGGAGCAGCGGCTCTACTCTGAGTCCCTCCCGAATGACCGAGCTCCTCACCCTATCTCTAAGGGAGAGCCTAGCCACCCTGCGGAGGAAACTCATTTCGGCCGCTTGCACTCGCGATCTCGTTCTTTCGGTCACTACCCACAGCTCGTGACCATAGGTGAGGGTAGGAACGTAGATCGACTGGTAAATCGAGAGCTTCGCCTTTTGGCTCAGCTCCTTCTTCACCATGACAGACCGATGCAGCGCCCGCATCACTGCGGACGCCGCACCGATCCGCCTGTCGACCTCCCGCTCCATCGTCCCCCCACTCGTGAACAAGACCCCGAGATACTTAAACTCCTCCACTTGGGGAAGGATCCCATCCCCGACCCGGAGAGAGCATTCTACCCTTTTCCGGCTGAGGACCATGGTCTCGGATTTGGAGGTGCTGATTCTCATCCCAGCCGCTTCACACTCGGCTGCGAACTGTCCCAGCGAGAGCCGAAGGTCACGGTCTGATGAGGCCAACAGGACCACATCATCTGCAAAAAGCAGAGACCTAATCCTGAGGTCACCAAACCGGACACCCTTAACGCCCTGGCTGCGCCTAGAAATTCTGTCCATAAAAGTTATGAACAGAATCGGTGACAAAGGACAGCCCTGACGGAGTCCAACCCTCACCGGAAACAAGTCCGACTTATTGCCGCTCATGCGGACCAGACTCTGGCACCGGTCATACAGGGACCGAACAGCCCTTAAAAGGAAGCCCGGCACCCCATACTCCCGGAGCACCCCCCACAGGACTGCCCGAGGGACACGGTCGAATGCCTTCTCCAAGTCCACAAAACACATGTAGACTGGTTGGGCAAACTCCCATGAACCCTCCAGAACCCTGCGGAGAGTATAGAGCTGGTCCACTGTTCCACGGCCGGGGCGAAAACCACACTGCTCCTCCTGAATCCGAGGTTCGAAAATCCGGCGGACCCTCCTCTCCAGAACCCCCGAATAGACCTTACCAGGGAGGCTGAGGAGTGTGATCCCCCTATAGTTGGAGCACACCCTCTGGTCCCCTTTCTTGAAGAGGGGGACCACCACCCCGGTCTGCCAGTCCAGAGGCACTGCCCCCGATGTCCACGCGATGCTGCAGATGCGTGTCAACCAAGACTGCCCTACAGCATCCAGAGCCTTCAGGAACTCTGGGCGGATCTCATCCACCCCCGGGGCTCGGCCACCGAGGAGCTTTTTAACCACCTCAGCGACCTCCGCCCCTGAGATAGGGGAGTCCACACCCAAGTCCCCATACTCTGCTTCCACATCGGAAGGCGTGTCGGTGGGATTGAGGAGGTCTTCGAAGTATTCCTTCCACCGACCCAAAACGTCCCGGGTTGAGGTCAGCAGCACCCCATCCCCACCACAGAGGCGCAGGGATTGCTGGGATTGCTGCGAGGATTGCTGGGATTGCTGCGAGAGAGTGGTGTTGAGCTGCAGCGATTGTTTGGGATTGTTTTTTTGGAGTGTTTTGAGTGTTTGTGTGCTTTACCTGTTTACGTGGGTGGCTGTTTATTTCTATTTATTGTTCTTATTTCGGTCAGCGTGAGTGCTTGTCTGTCCTGTCTGTTAATCAACAGCGCGATTATTACCGACGGAGAGCTGCGGGTGTCGCGTGCGCGGCGTTTTTCTGTCCGCGTTTAAACTCCGTAACGAACACCCGCGGGGCGATTATAACTAACAACATCTAACGTCGGTATCGCTACAAAGCGTCGGAAAAGGACAGTTGCTCCTGAGCTTTGCTCGGTCGCCAGTCGGGGCCGGGAGGACATTTTCCACTTTTTTCCCGCTCCGGCAGTAGCCTGCTGTGAGGGGGTTTTTGTGGTTTTTCGACCTCCCAAGAGCAACTTCGATTTCGCCTTGTTTTTAGTTCATACTTGGTTCAGGCAGAAGTTCTTCTGGTAAGTAGTAGTAAGTTTATCAGGTTTAAAATTTTTAATAAAATAATAATTAAGTTCCGTTTTAACACAAGTAATAACTTATTTTAGTGTACTCCGCACGTTACTGCATTTATTGTTACGCAAATTAATCTTTATAGTTAAATACACTATATAAATTTACTGGGCTGGGAGTACGGGGTCATAGTGAGTTAGTTAATTATGGGGCCAGCTCAGTGTTGCGTTTGCAAGATGTTTGCCCTTCTGGACGTTAGTGTCCAGTCGGACTTCATCTGCGAGCGATGTAAGCTAGTGGACTCACTCATGGTCAAGGTTCGCGACCTTGAGGAGCAACTGGCTCGCATCCAATGCAACAGTGAGTTAGATGAGCTAGTTGATACGCCGTTTAGGGAGACGGTGTGTACGCCACTAACGGGGGGGAGGGAGAATGAAGAGCAGAGAGGTCGAGAGAGCTGGGTGACCGTAGGTCGTAGACGCAGGAAAAGGCGTACACACGTTACAGAGGCGGCATCACCTGAGGTGTCTGTGTCTAACAGGTTTCAGGTGCTTCCAGCTTTAGAGCCGGAAGGGACTGGGGAAGCAGGTGGGCCCTTGGGCACTGAGGAGCCCCCTCCCCCCAGAAAGAGGGAGGTTGTGGTAGTGGGGGATTCAATTATTAGGGGAGTAGACAGTTATGTGTGCACGCGTGATAGAGGGTCCCGTACGGTGTCTTGCCTGCCTGGTGCCCAGGTAGGAGACCTTCCAGATCGTGTGGACAAGCTTTTGGCCCCAGCTGGGGTGGATCCAGTTGTCGTGGTGCATGTTGGCACCAACGACATAGGCAAGGGTAGAAGGGCTGTTCTGCAGGATAAATTTATAGAAGTCGCCAATAAGCTTAGAAGCAGAACGTCCATGGTGGTATTTTCCGAAATACTCCCCGTGCCACGCGCAAGTGAGGCTAAGTTAGCTGAGATAAGGAGATTAAATGCGTGGCTAAAAGGATGGTGTAGGAAAGAGGGGTTTAGGTTTATGGGGCACTGGAGGACCTTCTGGAACAGGTGGGACCTGTTCAAGCCGGATGGGTTGCATCTGAACCGGAGGGGAACCAGTGTACTGGGAAGGCGTATTTGTAGAGTAGTTGAGGAATGTTTAAACTAGGGACTGGGGGGGCAGGGAGGTTAGTTAAGTATGTAACTGGGGGGAAACGGAAAGCCCAAAAAAATCATATTATAAGTAGGCACTGTAATAAGCCTACCCTTTGTTGTCTGTATTTAAACGCCAGGAGTATTAGGAATAAAATTCATGATTTAGAGGCTCTTATCTCATTGGACTCTTATGATATTATAGCAATAACTGAAACGTGGTTGAGTGATAAGGATGGACAAGAATATAATATGGATGGTTACACATTGTTCCGTAAAGACCGTATAGGTAAGAAGGGAGGTGGTGTTGCAGTATATGTAAAGGAAATCTTGCAGGCAAGGGAGCTTACTGATATAAGTAAAAGTACGGAAGCTATATGGGTAAAATTAGATGCTACAAACTCAAATAGCCTAATTGTCGGTGTTTGTTACAGAGCACCCAATGTAGCTGCTGAGGAAAGCAGATTGTTATACAGTGATATTAGGATTATGAGCAATAAAAATGATGTGGTAGTTATGGGTGATTTTAATCTACCGGGGATACAGTGGGACATTGTTGCTGGCTCTTCTGAAAATGAACTTGAGATGGTGGAATTAGTACAGGATTGTTTTTTTACTCAGTTTGTTAACACCCCTACCAGGGGAGATGCCATTCTTGATCTTGTTTTGTCTAATAACCAGGACAGGATTGGTAAATTAGATGTTTTAGAACCACTTGACAGTAGCGATCATAACATGGTTAAATTTGAGGTTAAGTTTAGTGCCCGAAGAGCAAAGTCCAAATCAAAAATATATAATGTTAGGAAGGCTAACTTCAATTGTATGAGATTAAAACTAGAAACCGTGAACTGGATGGAGTTAAATAACAAAACTGTTGAAGAGGCATGGGAATTTTTTAAAAGCACATTATTGCAAGTACAAGAGGACTTCATACCTGTTTCTAGCAAGAATAAATCTAGGAAATTGCAACCTAGGTGGTTTAATAGGGACATAAAGTATAAAGTAAGGAGGAAAAGGGCTTTGTTCCAGAGATGGAAAATAACTGATGATGACATAATAAAGCAAGAGTATCTAAATCTACAGGCTGAATTAAAAAATGATATTAGACGATCTAAAAGGAATGTCGAAAGGAAGATCGCATTGGAGGCTAAGGATGACGTTAAAAGTTTCTTCCAGTATTTTAACTCTAAAAGAGCTCTAAAAGCTGAAATTACTAATCTGCAGGATAGTAAGGGTCTTATAATTGAAAACGACATTGACATAGTAAATGAGTTCAATGATAGTTTTGCACGGGTATTCACTGTCGAGGACACTAGTAACTTACCAGTTCTTATTACTAATTCAACATCGTCTATAACTAATATATATATAACTGAAGCTGATGTTTTGCAAAGCCTAGCTAAGCTCAAAATAAATAAATCACAGGGCCCTGATGGCATCTTACCTATAGTGTTAAAAGAGATGAGGGATATTATTTGCCGACCCTTAACATTACTGTTTCAAAAATCCTTATCTGAAGGTGTGGTACCTTCTGATTGGAAGCATGCCAACATAACGCCCATTTTCAAAAAAGGGGATAGAAGTAATTTGTCAAACTATAGGCCAATCAGTCTAACTTGTATAACTGGTAAAGTTATGGAGGCTATAATCAAAGAGAAAATGGTAGATTACCTGGACTCAAATAACATTTTGAGGGATAGCCAGCATGGATTTAGGAGAGGTAGATCCTGTTTAACAAATCTGTTGGAGTTTTTTGAGGAAGCTACTCAGGAAGTTGATGATAAGAAGGCCTATGATGTCATCTATTTAGATTTCCAAAAGGCTTTTGATGTTGTTCCCCACAAGAGGCTCTCACTTAAACTCAAAGCGACAGGTATTTTAGGAACTGTAGCGACTTGGATTGATAACTGGTTAACGGATAGGAAGCAGCGAGTAGTTATAAGAGGCTCGATGTCACAGTGGGCCTGCGTTCATAGTGGGGTACCGCAGGGTTCAATTTTAGGACCACTTTTGTTCCTAATTTACATAAATGATATAGACACCAATATATACAGTAAACTGGTGAAATTTGCAGATGACACCAAGGTGGGTGGTGTAGCAGATACTGAACTAGCGGCTCAGCAGCTACAGCGGGATCTTAATTTAATTAGTGACTGGGCTGACACCTGGCAGATGAAATTTAACATAGACAAATGTAAGGTACTCCATGTAGGGAGCAGAAATATAAAGTACAGGTATTTTATGGGACCTACTGAAATAAAGGTAGCTGATTATGAGAAAGACCTTGGTGTGTATGTTGATGCTTCCATGTCTCATTCTCGCCAGTGTGGGGAAGCAATAAAAAAGGCCAATAGGATGTTGGGGTACATCTCCAGGTGTGTGGAGTTTAAGTCAAGGGAGGTAATGCTAAGATTATACAATTCCTTGGTGAGACCTCACCTAGAATATTGTGTACAGGTTTGGTCACCATATCTTAAAAAGGACATAGCGGCCTTAGAAAAGGTGCAGCGTAGGGCCACAAGAATGATTCCTGGTCTTAGAGGAATGTCATACGAGGAAAGGTTATTTGAGCTAAATCTGTTCAGCCTCAAGCAAAGGAGACTGAGGGGGGACATGATCCAGGTCTATAAGATTCTAACAGGTTTGGATGCTGTTCAACCGAATAGTTACTTCAGCATTAGTTCAAATACAAGAACTCGTGGCCATAGGTGGAAATTAGCGGGAGAACATTTCAAACTGGATTTAAGGAAGCACTTCTTTACACAGCGTGTAGTCAGAGTATGGAATAGTCTTCCTGATAACGTAGTGCAAGCTGAATCCTTGGGTTCCTTTAAATCAGAGCTAGATAAGATTTTAACAACTCTGAGCTATTAGTTAAGTTCTCCCCAAGCGAGCTCGATGGGCCGAATGGCCTCCTCTCGTTTGTATAGTTCTTATGTTCTTATGTTCTTATAAACAGTGTTGATGTTGCACCGCTTTCCCACCCGGAGCCGCCGGATGGTGGACCAGAATCGCCTCGAAGCCGTCCGGAAGTCGTTTTCCATGGCCTCACCAAACTCCTCCCAAACCCGAGTTTTTGCCTCAGCGACCGCCGAAGCCGCATCCCGCTTGGCCTGCCGGTACCCGTCAGCTGCCTCTGGAGTCCCACAGGCTAAATAGGCCCGATAGGACTCCTTCCTCAGCTTGACGGCATCCCTCACCACTGGTGTCCACCAGCGGGTTCGCGGATTGCCGCCGCGACAGGCACCGACTACCTTACGGCCACAGCTCCGGTCAGCCGCCTCCACAATGGAGGCACGGAACATGGCCCATTCGGACTCAATGTCCCCCGCCTCCCCCGGGACATGGGAAAAGTTCTGCCAGAGGTAGGAGTTGAAACTCCTCCTGACAGGGGATTCAGCCAGACGTTCCCAGCAGACCCTCACTATACGCTTGGGCCTGCCAGGCCTGGCCGGCTTCCTCCCCCACCAGCGGAGCCAACCCACCACCAGGTAGTGATCAGTTGACAGCTCCGCCCCTCTCTTCACCCGAGTGTCCAAGACATGCGGCCGCAAGTCCGACGACACGACTACAAAGTCGATCATCGAACTGCGGCCTAGGGTGTCCTGGTGCCAAGTGCACATATGAACACCCTTATGCCTGAACATGGTGTTCATTATGGACAATCCGTGACGAGCACAGAAGTCCAACAACAGAACACCACTCGGGTTCAGATCGGGGGGGCCGTTCCTCCCAATCACGCCACTCCAGGTCTCACTGTCATTGCCCACGTGAGCATTGAAGTCCCCTAGCAGAACAAGAGAGTCCCCAGAAGGAATGCTCTCCAACACCCCTTCCAGAGACTCTAAAAAGGGTGGGTACTCTGAACTGCCGCTCGGCGCATAAGCGCAAACAACAGTCAGAACCCGTCCCCCCACCCGAAGGCGAAGGGAGGCTACCCTCTTGTCCACCGCGGTAAACCCCAATGTACAGGCGCCCAGCCAGGGGGCAATAAGTATGCCCACCCCCGCTCGGCGCCTCTCCCCGCAGGCAACTCCAGAGTGGAAAAGGGTCCAACCCCCTTCAAGGAGACTGGTTCCAGAGCCCAAGCCGTGCGTCGAGGTGAGCCCGACTATATCTAGCCGGAATTTCACAACCTCGCGCACCAGCTCAGGCTCCTTCCCCATCAGAGAGGTGACATTCCATGTCCCAAGAGCTAGCTTCTGCAGCCGAGGATCGGACCGCCAAGGTCCCCGCCTTTGGCCACTGCCCAGCTCACAATGCACCCGACCCCTATGGCCCCTCCTACGGGTGGTGAGCCCATTGGAAGGGGGACCCACGTGCCTTGTTCGGGCTGTGCCCGACCAGGCCCCATGGGTATAGGCCTGGCCACCAGGCGCTCGCCATCGAGCCCCAACCCCAGGCCTGGCTCCAGGGGGGGGCCCCGGTGACCCGCGTCCGGGCAAGGGAAAACGTGTTTCCAAAATCTTTTTCATCATATGGGGTCTTTTGAGCCGAACTTTGTCTGGTTCCTCACCCCGGACCTGTTTGCCTTGGGTGACCCTACCAGGGGCATAAAGCCCCGGGCAACTTAGCTCCTGGGATCACTGGAACACGCAAACCCCTCCACCACGATAAGGTGTCGGCTCCAGGAGGGGACTAGTTATACACTGAAGCTATATACCTCAGCTGTACACCGAGACCATACACCAAAGCTATATACTAAAGCTATGTCTTGGCAGCTGTTCAGTACCCTGAGGCTCCACAGATGGGGAAAGACAGTTGTTATAAGTGGAAAACTAGAGCTTTAGTGTAGAGAGGGGTTTCAGTGATAAGGAGGGGCTTCCAACGGATGAACACAGAAAGCTCTAATTCTGTAATAAGCATAAAATAGTGTTGATTATGTTAACAAATGTTAACATTAACAATCTATTTTTCATTTTTTAAATAATCCTTAGACTTTATTGCCAGGATATATCATTTTACCCATGTTCCTGATTTTTGACGTTTTATTTTGTAATTACTGCTTAATGCATACGTACCTGAACTGAATTATGTTTTTTTTTTATATACCTTATATTTTCTATGGATGGGCAATATTGTCAAAATTGTGTGCATTAATTGTTGTGTATGACATAATACAAAAACATTATTATGTGTTTTGTAATGTAATTTTAAATACAGTAACAAACCTGGGCACACACTCTAAAACAGAACAGCAATCAATGATAAGCAATCATTCTCCTTGAAATTAAATATTTTAAACAGCATTCCACCATGTAAGTTGTTCTCTGGGGGCTATGTACATCTTAATATGTGTAGTGTGCCTGACAGCAATTAAGATTAAAACACTGTAGCTGTAATACATTGACACAGCATAACTAAATAGCCAGGAAATCAAGTGTGTAGAAAAGGCAGAACATGGCATGTGACACATAGAGGAATAGACATAGAGGAATATTCAGTGCTTTATATACTATAATATTCCTTATGATATAATAATTAGATATTGTTTTTCTTCATTGGATTGTACCTAAGAAATAATAATCAGTTTAAATGTACAACAGTACTGATCTACTTTTAAAAAATCCATACCAGATACATACCCTGCGATGGGTCAGTGGACCGTCCCAGGTTGTTCCCTGCCTTGCGCCCGTAGCCTCCGGAATCGACTCCAGACCCCCCGCGACCCTGAACAGTGTAAACGGTTTCAGAAGATGGATGGGTGAATAGATAAATTAACTTACTGTTAATCTTATCTAATATAAGGTCAGTCTAACAACTCGCTAAACTTGATTATGACTAATAAGCTGTTAATGTCAATGAAAACTATGTGGCATAATACAGGAAACTAGCCATATATAATCGTATGATCAAACCCAACATGCCTTAAGCAGTAAATAATTTACGAAGAGGCATTTATACCCATGGGGATTATAAGCGGTCACGATAATGGATGGATGGATGGATGGATGGCATTTACACACATAAAATTAGAAATGCCACAAAATCTGAAAACAAAAATGCTTTTGTTGGTTCCCTGTTTCCTTAATTACTGTACCAATAAATTATATTGCATTTTTAATAAGACTGCAAACATCTAGCATTTCTTCCATTTGTCTAACATTAAAACCAGCCTCAGATGTCATGTGAATGTATATAAACACCGTGTTTGCTGTGTAGGTCAGTCTGCACTAGAGACATCTGTTGCTGCAGGGTAGATGAAAATGATACACGAGAAGGAGAATAAATGATCCCTTTCCCTGTGTCTTTCGTAAGGCTTTAATCTAGAGAGGCCTGGAATGACCTGGCCAAATGTGATCAAACTTGGCAGGCCAGTGGAAGAGCGCTTTAGAGTCCTCTCCAAGCCACCTATACCATAGCTCCTGAAGCTCTGGATGAAAGCCATGATGCTAACTGAAGTGAGCCTGTTTAAGGCACTGCTCTGTCATCTTTATTCATCGGTATACTTGTCTCAGTGGTCCATTGTTTGGCTAAGTACTCAAGCATCCTTTTTTTGTCTCCCCATTGATGGGTTGTGCCAAACTCAACTGCATGTACAGTATGCAGGAATCCTGCATGAGCCACATGTGGCATTGACATAAAGTGACACACGGCAACAACCAAAACGGTTCTCCATCTCTGTTATGCAGTCAAAGAGTCACAGTCGAGGAGTCTGGAGGTCTAACCTCATGCTACTGCCATCAAAAGCCATAAAGAGAGGCACACACAGACAGAAGCAGCCTTAATAGATATAGATTACTGTGGTGGCAAGACAGCTCACCCTCACTATCCTGCACCATATCTCCAACCATGACCGCTGCTGCCAGACTGCATGGACCGTCGCAAACGTGATGAAAACGCAATTCGCGAGATGGGAAAGGCTGCGTGCAAGTAATTACTCGCCACGGCGCTTATAAAACCCCGTAACCCGGCGAAAACAAACTTTACAGCTCCGCATCATAAGGCGAGATAAGAAAACAGTGAATCCGTAGAGGGTCGTTTGTCATGTTTCACTTTTAATTACTAGCGCATCCCGGTCGCTGCCCTCCCCGTGTTTCTACGGAGCGCCGTGTGAGATGTGTAGCTCATTAGTCTGCACGCCGCGCGGCCGCCTGTCAGCCTGTCCTTCACATCTCACTGCACCACTAAGAAGCCATTTACACCGCTGCTCTCCATATGGTTTGATTACTATTCCACAACAGTCACTGGCGCTCATAAAAACGCTGGACTGTCAGCTTTTTAAAAATGGCATTATCCAGCTTAATGATGCAGCACTTTAATAGCACAGCAAAAAAAAAAAAATGTAATACAGCGGGCTGCTACCAGAAAAAATGTCAATGTGAGATAATAAAAGGGCTATTTGTCATTCCTGAGAGTGAATGGCATATCAGTGGGAAATCTTAACTGGTTGCTGTGCACTTGTTGTTGCTGAGATAGAGAGACCTGCATTCCCAACTCTGCTGGTCGCCCTTGCAGATAGAGGTGCAGCGACTGTCATAGATTCCCTGGACTCAGCTTTGTGTGTGCTCACCACACGGACTGAGAAATGCATACAGCAGCTATATCACTCAACAGGCAATGCCAAAGAGTGGAAATTAATTCCACAATGCTGATGTATTGGCAGGGACTTCTGAACGTTTTATAGCATTACCAAACACAAGCCATCGTTGCAAGATAAGCTATTTTTCAGCAAAGAACAGAGAATAGAGATTGGGAATTATTCATAGCGAGCACAAATGCTTCTGGTGTGCTTCTGAAAACTGTGAAAATTCATGGCAAATCAGGTTTGTGGCCAACTTCCCAGTGCTTAAGAAGTTAGTACCTTTGATACTGAAATTGTATTAAAGCCATCATGGCTGGCTGGATCCATCCAAGTTCGATGCAGCCTATAATACTATGTCCACAAGTTCACCAGTAAATGGTTGAAAGGTACTTCAGAACTTACAGTGCCGGTCAAAAGTTTGGACACGTCAAGCCGACAACGAAAGAGAGTGATGGAATTTTGCGTCACATGACATGGCCACCTGACCTAAACACAGTAGAGATGGTTTTGGAGGAGATTGACCGGAGAGTGAAGCAAAAGCAGCCAATGAGTGCTCAGCATATGTAGAACTTCCTTAATGACAGCTGGAAAAGCGTCTCAGGATGCCACCTCATGAAACTGGCACAGAGGAGAGAGTAAGATCAGCCAGGTCCTGCAGCAATTGGAGTTAAAGGCCTTGCTCAACGGTGGCATCATTTTGCCAGCTCAGGGATTTGAACCAGCAACTTTCTGAGTCCCAATCACACAGAGCTGCCCCTTTAAGAAATTAATTTCTTTGTTTAATACTTTTTTTGGTTAGTGCATAATTCTATACTTGTTTATTTTATTTTATATTATAGTATAGTATAGTATTTTCATCTAAAATGTAGAAAATAAGCCTTTCTATGGGCAGGTGTGTCTAAACTGCATATCCACCCACCAATCATAGCACTTATTACCTACAGGGTTGCAGTAGCCTGCAGCCTAACCCAGGAAGGGCAGGACTTGAGGCATGGGACGTCTTGGATGCCAGTTTATGTAACTGCATGTTTTTGCACGTTAGGCTGAAATGCGAGATACTACTGGGGAGGGAATTGAGTGCACTGCCTTCATTCTGAGGCCATACTGCACAGCCAAGGGTTGACAAAGGTATTTAAAATGAGGGGGCAGGTTTCCAAAGGGACTTTCTGAAGGCAATATTCCTTTGGTTTGTCTGTGTTGTGATGCCTGTATCTGTATGCTGCGTATATGTGTACACGCAGACTTTGTTGCTGGATTTGCTGTCTCTTGGTAGTTAAATGCTTGGCTGAATAAATTCTGATTGAATTTCCTTTCCCTTTTATTTTTCTTGCCCATCCCTCGCTGTCAGATATTTCAAAATGATTTCCCGTCAGAAAACAAAAATGAAAGAAATCAGTCTTAGATGCCGTGCGGCCTGGCATCCCGGGCATGACGGATGGCAGGATCGACAGAATTGCATCGCAGACTTAATGGTGAGGAGGAGGAGGAAAAGCAAAAACAATACATAGCGCTGTATGTAAATTTTGCCCTTTGCGTCTGCATTAACCATCAGCCAACACAAGTCAGGGTAACAGCAGTGTCCGTCAAGCCATAAAAGGCACGACTCTTCAAACTCTGCTGACTAATTACACCTTTGGGGTTTCATTTGGGACCCTCCTCTGAGAGTGGATGCTAGAAAGCAGCCATTTAGCAAACACTACAAATATACAAACTCACTGATAAACATATAGTAATAGACAGTAGACAACCATCTACTTTTAATGCAGTTCATTTTTTATTTAAAATTGTAAATGTCCTTTTGAGAAAGGGATGTGGCTGTCGTGAGAGAGGCCAGCTGGTTATTTACTGTATGCTGCATCTGTTCATTGCTAATTCAGCACATATGAGTGTCTTATTATACCTTCTTACGCCCAGTAAGCCTGCCTTGGCTCCATGCTTGCTTTGTAGTCCCAGATATTAATTCATATTACTTTTAAACCTGCTTTTTGTGTCTCCTCTTTTGAGTCTTTGTTTATGCTATGATAGCATTAGCTGTGCTATTCCTGCTTTGTCCCTGTGAGCCTTGGGAAGGGGCATCCTGTGTTGAACAAACGTCCGATTTCATGATGGTTTGTGCTGTCACGTGGTTCTGATCACCGTCATGTTTGGAGTAGCTCTCACTGCTTCCTTAGTCTTCAACCTCAACCCAACATTAGCGATCCTCTGCTGCAGCCGGCGAAAAAAATCTCAAGGCATTCTTCACCAGAAGTGCATCTTTTTTTTAACATTGAAAGTTTTCCATGTGATCTTAATAGCATCTTTAACCACATTTGCCCGTATTGCTTTCACCTTTTTTATCATACTGTGCTTTTATTGGTTTAATGAATCATGCCATTGTGGTGCAAAGCTGTATGCCTCAATTATACTGCTGTTGTCAGTATGGAACAGGCGTGGGGAACCTGTTCCATGGAGAGCCAGTGCGGGTTTTTGGGATGACCTCTCAATCAGCCAATAACAAAGCAGTGGTTCTCAACCCCAGTCCTGGGGACCTACTGTTATTGGCTGATTGGCAGGTCATCCCAAACACCAGTACCCACAGTGGTTCTCCATGGATCAGATTCGCCACTCCTGATATAGAAACTGGCCTTATATCCTACCTACATTTCTAAGAGACAGAAACATTATTCAGTTCAGAAATAACACACAGAACATGAACATAACCACATGACAAAAGGTATTTTTGGGGAGCAATTTACATTATAAGATGCCCCACACAAGGATCTCATGCCACTCACATGCACACGAATGCATGCCTGGACAAAGCACAGTCATCGTCATCGGCCCATTTCATACAGTACCTTAAGGTTCATACCATGGAAGGGATTTTGTGACAAGGATCCAGGGACACAAGTGCTTGAGTGGAGGCAGTATTGTAAGCCTTTAAGACACTAATGAACAAAACAAAAATTGCCTTTTACTATACATAAGAAAGAAAGAGCCTGTTTTCAGATGAAAAGCCTACTATAATAGTAAAATGTGATCCTTCCCATTGAAAAAGACAAATCTCAATGTTAACAAAAATTGACATATTATTATCCACTCAGAAGATCTAACATATGATGCAGTTTTGAACCGATTCTGTTACGAGCATGAATGTTTCAAATGTTCTTCAAGAGGCGTGTTTGTTAGAAGGCTGCAGAACACAGTAGTGGTATAACATTTGAGAATAACTGGACAAGCCAAACAAGTTCATGTCGGGTGGATTTCAGAAGGAATATATTCATGGAAACATTTCAATTAACCTTTAGAAAGAACAGCCCTATGCCATGTGTCAGAGCAACGGCAAAGGGGTTGGTTTAAAGTGAGCAGTTACACCTCCACGGTGATTGATCTCCAGGATAAGTGCCTTAGGTAATGAAATCCAGATGACTGTGATTAGGCTGCTGGCTTCATTAGGACTTAAATAAGCGAAGTTAGAACTAAGGACCTGGTGGGCAGCTGTTGTGCTCCTGTTGTGGTTTACTTGCTGAGGCACTTTTTAAGTTGTCACTTTCTTTTTTTCTACGTTCCCTTTTAATATCTCAAATGTGCTTTGACCCTATTTTTTTCCCTCCCTGAATGTTTAACCCTCAATGGTTCCTTGGGGTGCGTTCTGCACCCCCTGCCCATTTCTATGGCTACTACCATGTTGTTATTAAAATTACAGCAGTTATCCTCTAGGACATTGTAAGTGCACCAGTTTTACATACGGTCATGCAGAAAATGATAGAAAAAGTGTTGACGTCAATTATCGCTGGCATA
>NW_027326238.1:0-34719 GCF_048594095.1 Paramormyrops kingsleyae | reverse complement strand
AAATCATGACAAACTAACACAAAATGAAGATTTCATTATAACTTGACATTCTGAGTTGTTTTCATGAAACCTGCGCTTCCTCTATAAGAGTTCAACCTACCATTATGGGAAAACGTGTTTTCGTGAAGAAATCATGACAAACTAACACAAAATGAAGATTTCATTATAACTTGACATTCTGAGTTGTTTTCATGAAACCTGCGCTTCCCCTACAAGAGTTCAACCTACCATTGTAGGAAAACGTGTTTTCGTGAAGAAATCATGACAAACTAACACAAAATGAAGATTTCATTATAACTTGACATTCTGAGTTGTTTTCATGAAACCTGCGCTTCCCCTACAAGAGTTCAACCTACCATTATAGGAAAACGTGTTTTCGTGAAGAAATCATGACAAACTAACACAAAATGAAGATTTCATTATAACTTGACATTCTGAGTTGTTTTCATGAAACCTGCGCTTCCCCTACAAGAGTTCAACCTACCATTATAGGAAAACGTGTTTTCGTGAAGAAATCATGACAAACTAACACAAAATGAAGATTTCATTATAACTTGACATTCTGAGTTGTTTTCATGAAACCTGCGCTTCCCCTACAAGAGTTCAACCTACCATTATAGGAAAACGTGTTTTCGTGAAGAAATCATGACAAACTAACACAAAATGAAGATTTCATTATAACTTGACATTCTGAGTTGTTTTCATGAAACCTGCGCTTCCCCTATAAGAGTTCAACCTACCATTATGGGAAAACGTGTTTTCGTGAAGAAATCATGACAAACTAACACAAAATGAAGATTTCATTATAACTTGACATTCTGAGTTGTTTTCATGAAACCTGCACTTCCCCTACAAGAGTTCAACCTACCATTATAGGAAAACGTGTTTTCGTGAAGAAATCATGACAAACTAACACAAAATGAAGATTTCATTATAACTTGACATTCTGAGTTGTTTTCATGAAACCTGCGCTTCCCCTATAAGAGTTCAACCTACCATTATGGGAAAACGTGTTTTCGTGAAGAAATCATGACAAACTAACACAAAATGAAGATTTCATTATAACTTGACATTCTGAGTTGTTTTCATGAAACCTGCGCTTCCCCTACAAGAGTTCAACCTACCATTGTAGGAAAACGTGTTTTCGTGAAGAAATCATGACAAACTAACACAAAATGAAGATTTCATTATAACTTGACATTCTGAGTTGTTTTCATGAAACCAGCGCTTCCCCTACAAGAGTTCAACCTACCATTGTAGGAAAACGTGTTTTCGTGAAGAAATCATGACAAACTAACACAAAATGAAGATTTCATTATAACTTGACATTCTGAGTTGTTTTCATGAAACCTGCGCTTCCCCTACAAGAGTTCAACCTACCATTATAGGAAAACGTGTTTTCGTGAAGAAATCATGACAAACTAACACAAAATGAAGATTTCATTATAACTTGACATTCTGAGTTGTTTTCATGAAACCTGCGCTTCCCCTACAAGAGTTCAACCTACCATTATAGGAAAACGTGTTTTCGTGAAGAAATCATGACAAACTAACACAAAATGAAGATTTCATTATAACTTGACATTCTGAGTTGTTTTCATGAAACCTGCGCTTCCCCTACAAGAGTTCAACCTACCATTATAGGAAAACGTGTTTTCGTGAAGAAATCATGACAAACTAACACAAAATGAAGATTTCATTATAACTTGACATTCTGAGTTGTTTTCATGAAACCTGCGCTTCCCCTACAAGAGTTCAACCTACCATTATAGGAAAACGTGTTTTCGTGAAGAAATCATGACAAACTAACACAAAATGAAGATTTCATTATAACTTGACATTCTGAGTTGTTTTCATGAAACCTGCGCTTCCCCTACAAGAGTTCAACCTACCATTATAGGAAAACGTGTTTTCGTGAAGAAATCATGACAAACTAACACAAAATGAAGATTTCATTATAACTTGACATTCTGAGTTGTTTTCATGAAACCTGCGCTTCCCCTACAAGAGTTCAACCTACCATTATAGGAAAACGTGTTTTCGTGAAGAAATCATGACAAACTAACACAAAATGAAGATTTCATTATAACTTGACATTCTGAGTTGTTTTCATGAAACCTGCGCTTCCCCTACAAGAGTTCAACCTACCATTATAGGAAAACGTGTTTTCGTGAAGAAATCATGACAAACTAACACAAAATGAAGATTTCATTATAACTTGACATTCTGAGTTGTTTTCATGAAACCTGCGCTTCCTCTATAAGAGTTCAACCTACCATTATGGGAAAACGTGTTTTCGTGAAGAAATCATGACAAACTAACACAAAATGAAGATTTCATTATAACTTGACATTCTGAGTTGTTTTCATGAAACCTGCGCTTCCCCTACAAGAGTTCAACCTACCATTGTAGGAAAACGTGTTTTCGTGAAGAAATCATGACAAACTAACACAAAATGAAGATTTCATTATAACTTGACATTCTGAGTTGTTTTCATGAAACCTGCGCTTCCCCTACAAGAGTTCAACCTACCATTATAGGAAAACGTGTTTTCGTGAAGAAATCATGACAAACTAACACAAAATGAAGATTTCATTATAACTTGACATTCTGAGTTGTTTTCATGAAACCTGCGCTTCCCCTACAAGAGTTCAACCTACCATTATAGGAAAACGTGTTTTCGTGAAGAAATCATGACAAACTAACACAAAATGAAGATTTCATTATAACTTGACATTCTGAGTTGTTTTCATGAAACCTGCGCTTCCCCTACAAGAGTTCAACCTACCATTATAGGAAAACGTGTTTTCGTGAAGAAATCATGACAAACTAACACAAAATGAAGATTTCATTATAACTTGACATTCTGAGTTGTTTTCATGAAACCTGCGCTTCCCCTATAAGAGTTCAACCTACCATTATGGGAAAACGTGTTTTCGTGAAGAAATCATGACAAACTAACACAAAATGAAGATTTCATTATAACTTGACATTCTGAGTTGTTTTCATGAAACCTGCGCTTCCCCTACAAGAGTTCAACCTACCATTGTAGGAAAACGTGTTTTCGTGAAGAAATCATGACAAACTAACACAAAATGAAGATTTCATTATAACTTGACATTCTGAGTTGTTTTCATGAAACCTGCGCTTCCCCTACAAGAGTTCAACCTACCATTATGGGAAAACGTGTTTTCGTGAAGAAATCAGGACAAACTAACACAAAATGAAGATTTCATTATAACTTGACATTCTGAGTTGTTTTCATGAAACCTGCGCTTCCCCTATAAGAGTTCAACCTACCATTATGGGAAAACGTGTTTTCGTGAAGAAATCAGGACAAACTAACACAAAATGAAGATTTCATAATAACTTGACATTCTGAGTTGTTTTCATGAAACCTGCGCTTCCCCTACAAGAGTTCAACCTACCATTATGGGAAAACGTGTTTTCGTGAAGAAATCATGACAAACTAACACAAAATGAAGATTTCATAATAACTTGACATTCTGAGTTGTTTTCATGAAACCTGCGCTTCCCCTACAAGACTTCAACCTACCATTATAGGAAAACGTGTTTTCGTGAAGAAATCATGACAAACTAACACAAAATGAAGATTTCATTATAACTTGACATTCTGAGTTGTTTTCATGAAACCTGCGCTTCCCCTATAAGAGTTCAACCTACCATTATGGGAAAACGTGTTTTCGTGAAGAAATCATGACAAACTAACACAAAATGAAGATTTCATTATAACTTGACATTCTGAGTTGTTTTCATGAAACCTGCGCTTCCCCTACAAGAGTTCAACCTACCATTGTAGGAAAACGTGTTTTCGTGAAGAAATCATGACAAACTAACACAAAATGAAGATTTCATTATAACTTGACATTCTGAGTTGTTTTCATGAAACCAGCGCTTCCCCTACAAGAGTTCAACCTACCATTGTAGGAAAACGTGTTTTCGTGAAGAAATCATGACAAACTAACACAAAATGAAGATTTCATTATAACTTGACATTCTGAGTTGTTTTCATGAAACCTGCGCTTCCCCTACAAGAGTTCAACCTACCATTATAGGAAAACGTGTTTTCGTGAAGAAATCATGACAAACTAACACAAAATGAAGATTTCATTATAACTTGACATTCTGAGTTGTTTTCATGAAACCTGCGCTTCCCCTACAAGAGTTCAACCTACCATTATAGGAAAACGTGTTTTCGTGAAGAAATCATGACAAACTAACACAAAATGAAGATTTCATTATAACTTGACATTCTGAGTTGTTTTCATGAAACCTGCGCTTCCCCTACAAGAGTTCAACCTACCATTATAGGAAAACGTGTTTTCGTGAAGAAATCATGACAAACTAACACAAAATGAAGATTTCATTATAACTTGACATTCTGAGTTGTTTTCATGAAACCTGCGCTTCCCCTACAAGAGTTCAACCTACCATTATAGGAAAACGTGTTTTCGTGAAGAAATCATGACAAACTAACACAAAATGAAGATTTCATTATAACTTGACATTCTGAGTTGTTTTCATGAAACCTGCGCTTCCTCTATAAGAGTTCAACCTACCATTATGGGAAAACGTGTTTTCGTGAAGAAATCATGACAAACTAACACAAAATGAAGATTTCATTATAACTTGACATTCTGAGTTGTTTTCATGAAACCTGCGCTTCCCCTACAAGAGTTCAACCTACCATTGTAGGAAAACGTGTTTTCGTGAAGAAATCATGACAAACTAACACAAAATGAAGATTTCATTATAACTTGACATTCTGAGTTGTTTCATGAAACCTGCGCTTCCCCTACAAGAGTTCAACCTACCATTATAGGAAACGTGTTTTCGTGAAGAAATCATGACAAACTAACACAAAATGAAGATTTCATTATAACTTGACATTCTGAGTTGTTTTCATGAAACCTGCGCTTCCCCTACAAGAGTTCAACCTACCATTATAGGAAAACGTGTTTTCGTGAAGAAATCATGACAAACTAACACAAAATGAAGATTTCATTATAACTTGACATTCTGAGTTGTTTTCATGAAACCTGCGCTTCCCCTACAAGAGTTCAACCTACCATTATAGGAAAACGTGTTTTCGTGAAGAAATCATGACAAACTAACACAAAATGAAGATTTCATTATAACTTGACATTCTGAGTTGTTTTCATGAAACCTGCGCTTCCCCTATAAGAGTTCAACCTACCATTATGGGAAAACGTGTTTTCGTGAAGAAATCATGACAAACTAACACAAAATGAAGATTTCATTATAACTTGACATTCTGAGTTGTTTTCATGAAACCTGCGCTTCCCCTACAAGAGTTCAACCTACCATTGTAGGAAAACGTGTTTTCGTGAAGAAATCATGACAAACTAACACAAAATGAAGATTTCATTATAACTTGACATTCTGAGTTGTTTTCATGAAACCTGCGCTTCCCCTACAAGAGTTCAACCTACCATTATGGGAAAACGTGTTTTCGTGAAGAAATCAGGACAAACTAACACAAAATGAAGATTTCATTATAACTTGACATTCTGAGTTGTTTTCATGAAACCTGCGCTTCCCCTATAAGAGTTCAACCTACCATTATGGGAAAACGTGTTTTCGTGAAGAAATCATGACAAACTAACACAAAATGAAGATTTCATTATAACTTGACATTCTGAGTTGTTTTCATGAAACCTGCGCTTCCCCTACAAGAGTTCAACCTACCATTGTAGGAAAACGTGTTTTCGTGAAGAAATCATGACAAACTAACACAAAATGAAGATTTCATTATAACTTGACATTCTGAGTTGTTTTCATGAAACCTGCGCTTCCCCTACAAGAGTTCAACCTACCATTATGGGAAAACGTGTTTTCGTGAAGAAATCAGGACAAACTAACACAAAATGAAGATTTCATTATAACTTGACATTCTGAGTTGTTTTCATGAAACCTGCGCTTCCCCTATAAGAGTTCAACCTACCATTATGGGAAAACGTGTTTTCGTGAAGAAATCATGACAAACTAACACAAAATGAAGATTTCATAATAACTTGACATTCTGAGTTGTTTTCATGAAACCTGCGCTTCCCCTACAAGAGTTCAACCTACCATTATAGGAAAACGTGTTTTCGTGAAGAAATCATGACAAACTAACACAAAATGAAGATTTCATTATAACTTGACATTCTGAGTTGTTTTCATGAAACCTGCGCTTCCCCTACAAGAGTTCAACCTAACATTATAGGAAAACGTGTTTTCGTGAAGAAATCATGACAAACTAACACAAAATGAAGATTTCATTATAACTTGACATTCTGAGTTGTTTTCATGAAACCTGCGCTTCCCCTACAAGAGTTCAACCTACCATTATAGGAAAACGTGTTTTCGTGAAGAAATCATGACAAACTAACACAAAATGAAGATTTCATTATAACTTGACATTCTGAGTTGTTTTCATGAAACCTGCGCTTCCCCTATAAGAGTTCAACCTACCATTATGGGAAAACGTGTTTTCGTGAAGAAATCATGACAAACTAACACAAAATGAAGATTTCATTATAACTTGACATTCTGAGTTGTTTTCATGAAACCTGCGCTTCCCCTACAAGAGTTCAACCTACCATTATAGGAAAACGTGTTTTCGTGAAGAAATCATGACAAACTAACACAAAATGAAGATTTCATTATAACTTGACATTCTGAGTTGTTTTCATGAAACCTGCGCTTCCCCTACAAGAGTTCAACCTACCATTATAGGAAAACGTGTTTTCGTGAAGAAATCATGACAAACTAACACAAAATGAAGATTTCATTATAACTTGACATTCTGAGTTGTTTTCATGAAACCTGCGCTTCCCCTATAAGAGTTCAACCTACCATTATGGGAAAACGTGTTTTCGTGAAGAAATCATGACAAACTAACACAAAATGAAGATTTCATTATAACTTGACATTCTGAGTTGTTTTCATGAAACCTGCGCTTCCCCTACAAGAGTTCAACCTACCATTGTAGGAAAACGTGTTTTCGTGAAGAAATCATGACAAACTAACACAAAATGAAGATTTCATTATAACTTGACATTCTGAGTTGTTTTCATGAAACCTGCGCTTCCCCTACAAGAGTTCAACCTACCATTATGGGAAAACGTGTTTTCGTGAAGAAATCATGACAAACTAACACAAAATGAAGATTTTATTATAACTTGACATTCTGAGTTGTTTTCATGAAACCTGCGCTTCCCCTACAAGAGTTCAACCTACCATTATAGGAAAACGTGTTTTCGTGAAGAAATCAGGACAAACTAACACAAAATGAAGATTTCATTATAACTTGACATTCTGAGTTGTTTTCATGAAACCAGCGCTTCCCCTACAAGAGTTCAACCTACCATTATAGGAAAACGTGTTTTCGTGAAGAAATCATGACAAACTAACACAAAATGAAGATTTCATTATAACTTGACATTCTGAGTTGTTTTCATGAAACCTGCGCTTCCCCTACAAGAGTTCAACCTACCATTATAGGAAAACGTGTTTTCGTGAAGAAATCATGACAAACTAACACAAAATGAAGATTTCATTATAACTTGACATTCTGAGTTGTTTTCATGAAACCTGCGCTTCCCCTACAAGAGTTCAACCTACCATTATAGGAAAACGTGTTTTCGTGAAGAAATCATGACAAACTAACACAAAATGAAGATTTCATTATAACTTGACATTCTGAGTTGTTTTCATGAAACCTGCGCTTCCCCTACAAGAGTTCAACCTACCATTATAGGAAAACGTGTTTTCGTGAAGAAATCAGGACAAACTAACACAAAATGAAGATTTCATTATAACTTGACATTCTGAGTTGTTTTCATGAAACCTGCGCTTCCCCTATAAGAGTTCAACCTACCATTATGGGAAAACGTGTTTTCGTGAAGAAATCATGACAAACTAACACAAAATGAAGATTTCATAATAACTTGACATTCTGAGTTGTTTTCATGAAACCTGCGCTTCCCCTACAAGAGTTCAACCTACCATTATAGGAAAACGTGTTTTCGTGAAGAAATCATGACAAACTAACACAAAATGAAGATTTCATTATAACTTGACATTCTGAGTTGTTTTCATGAAACCTGCGCTTCCCCTACAAGAGTTCAACCTACCATTATAGGAAAACGTGTTTTCGTGAAGAAATCATGACAAACTAACACAAAATGAAGATTTCATTATAACTTGACATTCTGAGTTGTTTTCATGAAACCTGCGCTTCCCCTATAAGAGTTCAACCTACCATTATGGGAAAACGTGTTTTCGTGAAGAAATCATGACAAACTAACACAAAATGAAGATTTCATTATAACTTGACATTCTGAGTTGTTTTCATGAAACCTGCGCTTCCCCTACAAGAGTTCAACCTACCATTATAGGAAAACGTGTTTTCGTGAAGAAATCATGACAAACTAACACAAAATGAAGATTTCATTATAACTTGACATTCTGAGTTGTTTTCATGAAACCTGCGCTTCCCCTACAAGAGTTCAACCTACCATTATAGGAAAACGTGTTTTCGTGAAGAAATCATGACAAACTAACACAAAATGAAGATTTCATTATAACTTGACATTCTGAGTTGTTTTCATGAAACCTGCGCTTCCCCTATAAGAGTTCAACCTACCATTATGGGAAAACGTGTTTTCGTGAAGAAATCATGACAAACTAACACAAAATGAAGATTTCATTATAACTTGACATTCTGAGTTGTTTTCATGAAACCTGCGCTTCCCCTACAAGAGTTCAACCTACCATTGTAGGAAAACGTGTTTTCGTGAAGAAATCATGACAAACTAACACAAAATGAAGATTTCATTATAACTTGACATTCTGAGTTGTTTTTATGAAACCTGCGCTTCCCCTACAAGAGTTCAACCTACCATTATAGGAAAACGTGTTTTCGTGAAGAAATCATGACAAACTAACACAAAATGAAGATTTCATTATAACTTGACATTCTGAGTTGTTTTCATGAAACCTGCGCTTCCCCTACAAGAGTTCAACCTACCATTATAGGAAAACGTGTTTTCGTGAAGAAATCATGACAAACTAACACAAAATGAAGATTTCATTATAACTTGACATTCTGAGTTGTTTTCATGAAACCTGCGCTTCCCCTACATGAGTTCAACCTACCATTGTAGGAAAACGTGTTTTCGTGAAGAAATCATGACAAACTAACACAAAATGAAGATTTCATTATAACTTGACATTCTGAGTTGTTTTCATGAAACCTGCGCTTCCCCTACAAGAGTTCAACCTACCATTGTAGGAAAACGTGTTTTCGTGAAGTAATCATGACAAACTAACACAAAATGAAGATTTCATTATAACTTGACATTCTGAGTTGTTTTCATGAAACCTGCGCTTCCCCTACAAGAGTTCAACCTACCATTATAGGAAAACGTGTTTTCGTGAAGAAATCATGACAAACTAACACAAAATGAAGATTTCATTATAACTTGACATTCTGAGTTGTTTTCATGAAACCTGCGCTTCCCCTACAAGAGTTCAACCTAACATTATAGGAAAACGTGTTTTCGTGAAGAAATCATGACAAACTAACACAAAATGAAGATTTCATTATAACTTGACATTCTGAGTTGTTTTCATGAAACCTGCGCTTCCCCTACAAGAGTTCAACCTACCATTATAGGAAAACGTGTTTTCGTGAAGAAATCATGACAAACTAACACAAAATGAAGATTTCATTATAACTTGACATTCTGAGTTGTTTTCATGAAACCTGCGCTTCCCCTATAAGAGTTCAACCTACCATTATGGGAAAACGTGTTTTCGTGAAGAAATCATGACAAACTAACACAAAATGAAGATTTCATTATAACTTGACATTCTGAGTTGTTTTCATGAAACCTGCGCTTCCCCTACAAGAGTTCAACCTACCATTGTAGGAAAACGTGTTTTCGTGAAGAAATCATGACAAACTAACACAAAATGAAGATTTCATTATAACTTGACATTCTGAGTTGTTTTCATGAAACCTGCGCTTCCCCTACAAGAGTTCAACCTACCATTATGGGAAAACGTGTTTTCGTGAAGAAATCATGACAAACTAACACAAAATGAAGATTTTATTATAACTTGACATTCTGAGTTGTTTTCATGAAACCTGCGCTTCCCCTACAAGAGTTCAACCTACCATTATAGGAAAACGTGTTTTCGTGAAGAAATCAGGACAAACTAACACAAAATGAAGATTTCATTATAACTTGACATTCTGAGTTGTTTTCATGAAACCTGCGCTTCCCCTATAAGAGTTCAACCTAACATTATAGGAAAACGTGTTTTCGTGAAGAAATCATGACAAACTAACACAAAATGAAGATTTCATTATAACTTGACATTCTGAGTTGTTTTCATGAAACCTGCGCTTCCCCTACAAGAGTTCAACCTACCATTATAGGAAAACGTGTTTTCGTGAAGAAATCATGACAAACTAACACAAAATGAAGATTTCATTATAACTTGACATTCTGAGTTGTTTTCATGAAACCTGCGCTTCCCCTATAAGAGTTCAACCTACCATTATGGGAAAACGTGTTTTCGTGAAGAAATCATGACAAACTAACACAAAATGAAGATTTCATTATAACTTGACATTCTGAGTTGTTTTCATGAAACCTGCGCTTCCCCTACAAGAGTTCAACCTACCATTGTAGGAAAACGTGTTTTCGTGAAGAAATCATGACAAACTAACACAAAATGAAGATTTCATTATAACTTGACATTCTGAGTTGTTTTCATGAAACCTGCGCTTCCCCTACAAGAGTTCAACCTACCATTATAGGAAAACGTGTTTTCGTGAAGAAATCATGACAAACTAACACAAAATGAAGATTTCATTATAACTTGACATTCTGAGTTGTTTTCATGAAACCTGCGCTTCCCCTACAAGAGTTCAACCTACCATTATAGGAAAACGTGTTTTCGTGAAGAAATCATGACAAACTAACACAAAATGAAGATTTCATTATAACTTGACATTCTGAGTTGTTTTCATGAAACCTGCGCTTCCCCTATAAGAGTTCAACCTACCATTATGGGAAAACGTGTTTTCGTGAAGAAATCATGACAAACTAACACAAAATGAAGATTTCATTATAACTTGACATTCTGAGTTGTTTTCATGAAACCTGCGCTTCCCCTATAAGAGTTCAACCTACCATTATGGGAAAACGTGTTTTCGTGAAGAAATCATGACAAACTAACACAAAATGAAGATTTCATTATAACGACATTCTGAGTTGTTTTCATGAAACCTGCGCTTCCCCTACAAGAGTTCAACCTACCATTGTAGGAAAACGTGTTTTCGTGAAGAAATCATGACAAACTAACACAAAATGAAGATTTCATTATAACTTGACATTCTGAGTTGTTTTCATGAAACCAGCGCTTCCCCTACAAGAGTTCAACCTACCATTATAGGAAAACGTGTTTTCGTGAAGAAATCATGACAAACTAACACAAAATGAAGATTTCATTATAACTTGACATTCTGAGTTGTTTTCATGAAACCTGCGCTTCCCCTACAAGAGTTCAACCTACCATTATAGGAAAACGTGTTTTCGTGAAGAAATCATGACAAACTAACACAAAATGAAGATTTCATTATAACTTGACATTCTGAGTTGTTTTCATGAAACCTGCGCTTCCCCTACAAGAGTTCAACCTACCATTATAGGAAAACGTGTTTTCGTGAAGAAATTATGACAAACTAACACAAAATGAAGATTTCATTATAACTTGACATTCTGAGTTGTTTTCATGAAACCTGCGCTTCCCCTACAAGAGTTCAACCTACCATTATAGGAAAACGTGTTTTCGTGAAGAAATCATGACAAACTAACACAAAATGAAGATTTCATTATAACTTGACATTCTGAGTTGTTTTCATGAAACCTGCGCTTCCCCTACATGAGTTCAACCTACCATTGTAGGAAAACGTGTTTTCGTGAAGAAATCATGACAAACTAACACAAAATGAAGATTTCATTATAACTTGACATTCTGAGTTGTTTTCATGAAACCTGCGCTTCCCCTACAAGAGTTCAACCTACCATTGTAGGAAAACGTGTTTTCGTGAAGTAATCATGACAAACTAACACAAAATGAAGATTTCATTATAACTTGACATTCTGAGTTGTTTTCATGAAACCTGCGCTTCCCCTACAAGAGTTCAACCTACCATTATAGGAAAACGTGTTTTCGTGAAGAAATCATGACAAACTAACACAAAATGAAGATTTCATTATAACTTGACATTCTGAGTTGTTTTCATGAAACCTGCGCTTCCCCTACAAGAGTTCAACCTAACATTATAGGAAAACGTGTTTTCGTGAAGAAATCATGACAAACTAACACAAAATGAAGATTTCATTATAACTTGACATTCTGAGTTGTTTTCATGAAACCTGCGCTTCCCCTACAAGAGTTCAACCTACCATTATAGGAAAACGTGTTTTCGTGAAGAAATCATGACAAACTAACACAAAATGAAGATTTCATTATAACTTGACATTCTGAGTTGTTTTCATGAAACCTGCGCTTCCCCTATAAGAGTTCAACCTACCATTATGGGAAAACGTGTTTTCGTGAAGAAATCATGACAAACTAACACAAAATGAAGATTTCATTATAACTTGACATTCTGAGTTGTTTTCATGAAACCTGCGCTTCCCCTACAAGAGTTCAACCTACCATTGTAGGAAAACGTGTTTTCGTGAAGAAATCATGACAAACTAACACAAAATGAAGATTTCATTATAACTTGACATTCTGAGTTGTTTTCATGAAACCTGCGCTTCCCCTACAAGAGTTCAACCTACCATTATGGGAAAACGTGTTTTCGTGAAGAAATCATGACAAACTAACACAAAATGAAGATTTTATTATAACTTGACATTCTGAGTTGTTTTCATGAAACCTGCGCTTCCCCTACAAGAGTTCAACCTACCATTATAGGAAAACGTGTTTACGTGAAGAAATCAGGACAAACTAACACAAAATGAAGATTTCATTATAACTTGACATTCTGAGTTGTTTTCATGAAACCTGCGCTTCCCCTATAAGAGTTCAACCTACCATTATAGGAAAACGTGTTTTCGTGAAGAAATCATGACAAACTAACACAAAATGAAGATTTCATAATAACTTGACATTCTGAGTTGTTTTCATGAAACCTGCGCTTCCCCTACAAGAGTTCAACCTACCATTATAGGAAAACGTGTTTTCGTGAAGAAATCATGACAAACTAACACAAAATGAAGATTTCATTATAACTTGACATTCTGAGTTGTTTTCATGAAACCTGCGCTTCCCCTACAAGAGTTCAACCTAACATTATAGGAAAACGTGTTTTCGTGAAGAAATCATGACAAACTAACACAAAATGAAGATTTCATTATAACTTGACATTCTGAGTTGTTTTCATGAAACCTGCGCTTCCCCTACAAGAGTTCAACCTACCATTATAGGAAAACGTGTTTTCGTGAAGAAATCATGACAAACTAACACAAAATGAAGATTTCATTATAACTTGACATTCTGAGTTGTTTTCATGAAACCTGCGCTTCCCCTATAAGAGTTCAACCTACCATTATGGGAAAACGTGTTTTCGTGAAGAAATCATGACAAACTAACACAAAATGAAGATTTCATTATAACTTGACATTCTGAGTTGTTTTCATGAAACCTGCGCTTCCCCTACAAGAGTTCAACCTACCATTGTAGGAAAACGTGTTTTCGTGAAGAAATCATGACAAACTAACACAAAATGAAGATTTCATTATAACTTGACATTCTGAGTTGTTTTCATGAAACCTGCGCTTCCTCTACAAGAGTTCAACCTACCATTATAGGAAAACGTGTTTTCGTGAAGAAATCATGACAAACTAACACAAAATGAAGATTTCATTATAACTTGACATTCTGAGTTGTTTTCATGAAACCTGCGCTTCCCCTACAAGAGTTCAACCTACCATTATAGGAAAACGTGTTTTCGTGAAGAAATCATGACAAACTAACACAAAATGAAGATTTCATTATAACTTGACATTCTGAGTTGTTTTCATGAAACCTGCGCTTCCCCTATAAGAGTTCAACCTACCATTATGGGAAAACGTGTTTTCGTGAAGAAATCATGACAAACTAACACAAAATGAAGATTTCATTATAACTTGACATTCTGAGTTGTTTTCATGAAACCTGCGCTTCCCCTACAAGAGTTCAACCTACCATTGTAGGAAAACGTGTTTTCGTGAAGAAATCATGACAAACTAACACAAAATGAAGATTTCATTATAACTTGACATTCTGAGTTGTTTTCATGAAACCTGCGCTTCCCCTACAAGAGTTCAACCTACCATTATGGGAAAACGTGTTTTCGTGAAGAAATCATGACAAACTAACACAAAATGAAGATTTTATTATAACTTGACATTCTGAGTTGTTTTCATGAAACCTGCGCTTCCCCTACAAGAGTTCAACCTACCATTATGGGAAAACGTGTTTTCGTGAAGAAATCATGACAAACTAACACAAAATGAAGATTTTATTATAACTTGACATTCTGAGTTGTTTTCATGAAACCTGCGCTTCCCCTACAAGAGTTCAACCTACCATTATAGGAAAACGTGTTTTCGTGAAGAAATCAGGACAAACTAACACAAAATGAAGATTTCATTATAACTTGACATTCTGAGTTGTTTTCATGAAACCTGCGCTTCCCCTATAAGAGTTCAACCTACCATTATGGGAAAACGTGTTTTCGTGAAGAAATCATGACAAACTAACACAAAATGAAGATTTCATAATAACTTGACATTCTGAGTTGTTTTCATGAAACCTGCGCTTCCCCTACAAGAGTTCAACCTACCATTATAGGAAAACGTGTTTTCGTGAAGAAATCATGACAAACTAACACAAAATGAAGATTTCATTATAACTTGACATTCTGAGTTGTTTTCATGAAACCTGCGCTTCCCCTACAAGAGTTCAACCTAACATTATAGGAAAACGTGTTTTCGTGAAGAAATCATGACAAACTAACACAAAATGAAGATTTCATTATAACTTGACATTCTGAGTTGTTTTCATGAAACCTGCGCTTCCCCTACAAGAGTTCAACCTACCATTATAGGAAAACGTGTTTTCGTGAAGAAATCATGACAAACTAACACAAAATGAAGATTTCATTATAACTTGACATTCTGAGTTGTTTTCATGAAACCTGCGCTTCCCCTATAAGAGTTCAACCTACCATTATGGGAAAACGTGTTTTCGTGAAGAAATCATGACAAACTAACACAAAATGAAGATTTCATTATAACTTGACATTCTGAGTTGTTTTCATGAAACCTGCGCTTCCCCTACAAGAGTTCAACCTACCATTATAGGAAAACGTGTTTTCGTGAAGAAATCATGACAAACTAACACAAAATGAAGATTTCATTATAACTTGACATTCTGAGTTGTTTTCATGAAACCTGCGCTTCCCCTACAAGAGTTCAACCTACCATTGTAGGAAAACGTGTTTTCGTGAAGTAATCATGACAAACTAACACAAAATGAAGATTTCATTATAACTTGACATTCTGAGTTGTTTTCATGAAACCTGCGCTTCCCCTACAAGAGTTCAACCTACCATTATAGGAAAACGTGTTTTCGTGAAGAAATCATGACAAACTAACACAAAATGAAGATTTCATTATAACTTGACATTCTGAGTTGTTTTCATGAAACCTGCGCTTCCCCTACAAGAGTTCAACCTAACATTGTAGGAAAACGTGTTTTCGTGAAGAAATCATGACAAACTAACACAAAATGAAGATTTCATTATAACTTGACATTCTGAGTTGTTTTCATGAAACCTGCGCTTCCCCTACAAGAGTTCAACCTACCATTATAGGAAAACGTGTTTTCGTGAAGAAATCATGACAAACTAACACAAAATGAAGATTTCATTATAACTTGACATTCTGAGTTGTTTTCATGAAACCTGCGCTTCCCCTATAAGAGTTCAACCTACCATTATGGGAAAACGTGTTTTCGTGAAGAAATCATGACAAACTAACACAAAATGAAGATTTCATTATAACTTGACATTCTGAGTTGTTTTCATGAAACCTGCGCTTCCCCTACAAGAGTTCAACCTACCATTGTAGGAAAACGTGTTTTCGTGAAGAAATCATGACAAACTAACACAAAATGAAGATTTCATTATAACTTGACATTCTGAGTTGTTTTCATGAAACCTGCGCTTCCCCTACAAGAGTTCAACCTACCATTATGGGAAAACGTGTTTTCGTGAAGAAATCATGACAAACTAACACAAAATGAAGATTTTATTATAACTTGACATTCTGAGTTGTTTTCATGAAACCTGCGCTTCCCCTACAAGAGTTCAACCTACCATTATAGGAAAACGTGTTTTCGTGAAGAAATCAGGACAAACTAACACAAAATGAAGATTTCATTATAACTTGACATTCTGAGTTGTTTTCATGAAACCTGCGCTTCCCCTATAAGAGTTCAACCTACCATTATAGGAAAACGTGTTTTCGTGAAGAAATCATGACAAACTAACACAAAATGAAGATTTCATAATAACTTGACATTCTGAGTTGTTTTCATGAAACCTGCGCTTCCCCTACAAGAGTTCAACCTACCATTATAGGAAAACGTGTTTTCGTGAAGAAATCATGACAAACTAACACAAAATGAAGATTTCATTATAACTTGACATTCTGAGTTGTTTTCATGAAACCTGCGCTTCCCCTACAAGAGTTCAACCTAACATTATAGGAAAACGTGTTTTCGTGAAGAAATCAGGACAAACTAACACAAAATGAAGATTTCATTATAACTTGACATTCTGAGTTGTTTTCATGAAACCTGCGCTTCCCCTACAAGAGTTCAACCTACCATTATAGGAAAACGTGTTTTCGTGAAGAAATCATGACAAACTAACACAAAATGAAGATTTCATTATAACTTGACATTCTGAGTTGTTTTCATGAAACCTGCGCTTCCCCTATAAGAGTTCAACCTACCATTATGGGAAAACGTGTTTTCGTGAAGAAATCATGACAAACTAACACAAAATGAAGATTTCATAATAACTTGACATTCTGAGTTGTTTTCATGAAACCTGCGCTTCCCCTACAAGAGTTCAACCTACCATTATAGGAAAACGTGTTTTCGTGAAGAAATCATGACAAACTAACACAAAATGAAGATTTCATTATAACTTGACATTCTGAGTTGTTTTCATGAAACCTGCGCTTCCCCTACAAGAGTTCAACCTAACATTATAGGAAAACGTGTTTTCGTGAAGAAATCATGACAAACTAACACAAAATGAAGATTTCATTATAACTTGACATTCTGAGTTGTTTTCATGAAACCTGCGCTTCCCCTACAAGAGTTCAACCTACCATTATAGGAAAACGTGTTTTCGTGAAGAAATCATGACAAACTAACACAAAATGAAGATTTTATTATAACTTGACATTCTGAGTTGTTTTCATGAAACCTGCGCTTCCCCTATAAGAGTTCAACCTACCATTATGGGAAAACGTGTTTTCGTGAAGAAATCATGACAAACTAACACAAAATGAAGATTTCATTATAACTTGACATTCTGAGTTGTTTTCATGAAACCTGCGCTTCCCCTACAAGAGTTCAACCTACCATTGTAGGAAAACGTGTTTTCGTGAAGAAATCATGACAAACTAACACAAAATGAAGATTTCATTATAACTTGACATTCTGAGTTGTTTTCATGAAACCTGCGCTTCCCCTACAAGAGTTCAACCTACCATTATGGGAAAACGTGTTTTCGTGAAGAAATCATGACAAACTAACACAAAATGAAGATTTTATTATAACTTGACATTCTGAGTTGTTTTCATGAAACCTGCGCTTCCCCTACAAGAGTTCAACCTACCATTATAGGAAAACGTGTTTTCGTGAAGAAATCAGGACAAACTAACACAAAATGAAGATTTCATTATACCTTGACATTCTGAGTTGTTTTCATGAAACCTGCGCTTCCCCTATAAGAGTTCAACCTACCATTATGGGAAAACGTGTTTTCGTGAAGAAATCATGACAAACTAACACAAAATGAAGATTTCATAATAACTTGACATTCTGAGTTGTTTTCATGAAACCTGCGCTTCCCCTACAAGAGTTCAACCTACCATTATAGGAAAACGTGTTTTCGTGAAGAAATCATGACAAACTAACACAAAATGAAGATTTCATTATAACTTGACATTCTGAGTTGTTTTCATGAAACCTGCGCTTCCCCTACAAGAGTTCAACCTAACATTATAGGAAAACGTGTTTTCGTGAAGAAATCATGACAAACTAACACAAAATGAAGATTTCATTATAACTTGACATTCTGAGTTGTTTTCATGAAACCTGCGCTTCCCCTACAAGAGTTCAACCTACCATTATAGGAAAACGTGTTTTCGTGAAGAAATCATGACAAACTAACACAAAATGAAGATTTCATTATAACTTGACATTCTGAGTTGTTTTCATGAAACCTGCGCTTCCCCTATAAGAGTTCAACCTACCATTATGGGAAAACGTGTTTTCGTGAAGAAATCATGACAAACTAACACAAAATGAAGATTTCATTATAACTTGACATTCTGAGTTGTTTTCATGAAACCTGCGCTTCCCCTACAAGAGTTCAACCTACCATTATAGGAAAACGTGTTTTCGTGAAGAAATCATGACAAACTAACACAAAATGAAGATTTCATTATAACTTGACATTCTGAGTTGTTTTCATGAAACCTGCGCTTCCCCTACAAGAGTTCAACCTACCATTATAGGAAAACGTGTTTTCGTGAAGAAATCATGACAAACTAACACAAAATGAAGATTTCATTATAACTTGACATTCTGAGTTGTTTTCATGAAACCTGCGCTTCCCCTATAAGAGTTCAACCTACCATTATGGGAAAACGTGTTTTCGTGAAGAAATCATGACAAACTAACACAAAATGAAGATTTCATTATAACTTGACATTCTGAGTTGTTTTCATGAAACCTGCGCTTCCCCTACAAGAGTTCAACCTACCATTGTAGGAAAACGTGTTTTCGTGAAGAAATCATGACAAACTAACACAAAATGAAGATTTCATTATAACTTGACATTCTGAGTTGTTTTCATGAAACCTGCGCTTCCCCTACAAGAGTTCAACCTACCATTATGGGAAAACGTGTTTTCGTGAAGAAATCATGACAAACTAACACAAAATGAAGATTTTATTATAACTTGACATTCTGAGTTGTTTTCATGAAACCTGCGCTTCCCCTACAAGAGTTCAACCTACCATTATAGGAAAACGTGTTTTCGTGAAGAAATCAGGACAAACTAACACAAAATGAAGATTTCATTATAACTTGACATTCTGAGTTGTTTTCATGAAACCTGCGCTTCCCCTATAAGAGTTCAACCTACCATTATAGGAAAACGTGTTTTCGTGAAGAAATCATGACAAACTAACACAAAATGAAGATTTCATAATAACTTGACATTCTGAGTTGTTTTCATGAAACCTGCGCTTCCCCTACAAGAGTTCAACCTACCATTATAGGAAAACGTGTTTTCGTGAAGAAATCATGACAAACTAACACAAAATGAAGATTTCATTATAACTTGACATTCTGAGTTGTTTTCATGAAACCTGCGCTTCCCCTACAAGAGTTCAACCTAACATTATAGGAAAACGTGTTTTCGTGAAGAAATCATGACAAACTAACACAAAATGAAGATTTCATTATAACTTGACATTCTGAGTTGTTTTCATGAAACCTGCGCTTCCCCTACAAGAGTTCAACCTACCATTATAGGAAAACGTGTTTTCGTGAAGAAATCATGACAAACTAACACAAAATGAAGATTTCATTATAACTTGACATTCTGAGTTGTTTTCATGAAACCTGCGCTTCCCCTACAAGAGTTCAACCTACCATTATGGGAAAACGTGTTTTCGTGAAGAAATCATGACAAACTAACACAAAATGAAGATTTCATTATAACTTGACATTCTGAGTTGTTTTCATGAAACCTGCGCTTCCCCTACAAGAGTTCAACCTACCATTATAGGAAAACGTGTTTTCGTGAAGAAATCATGACAAACTAACACAAAATGAAGATTTCATTATAACTTGACATTCTGAGTTGTTTTCATGAAACCTGCGCTTCCCCTATAAGAGTTCAACCTACCATTATGGGAAAACGTCTTTTCGTGAAGAAATCATGACAAACTAACACAAAATGAAGATTTCATTATAATTTGACATTCTGAGTTGTTTTCATGAAACCTGCACTTCCCCTACAAGAGTTCAACCTACCATTATGGGAAAACGTGTTTTCGTGAAGAAATCATGACAAACTAACACAAAATGAAGATTTTATTATAACTTGACATTCTGAGTTGTTTTCATGAAACCTGCGCTTCCCCTACAAGAGTTCAACCTACCATTATGGGAAAACGTGTTTTCGTGAAGAAATCATGACAAACTAACACAAAATGAAGATTTCATTATAACTTGACATTCTGAGTTGTTTTCATGAAACCTGCGCTTCCCCTATAAGAGTTCAACCTACCATTATGGGAAAACGTGTTTTCGTGAAGAAATCATGACAAACTAACACAAAATGAAGATTTCATTATAACTTGACATTCTGAGTTGTTTTCATGAAACCTGCGCTTCCCCTACAAGAGTTCAACCTACCATTATGGGAAAACGTGTTTTCGTGAAGAAATCATGACAAACTAACACAAAATGAAGATTTCATTATAACTTGACATTCTGAGTTGTTTTCATGAAACCTGCGCTTCCCCTATAAGAGTTCAACCTACCATTATAGGAAAACGTGTTTTCGTGAAGAAATCATGACAAACTAACACAAAATGAAGATTTCATTATAACTTGACATTCTGAGTTGTTTTCATGAAACCTGCGCTTCCCCTACAAGAGTTCAACCTACCATTATAGGAAAACGTGTTTTCGTGAAGAAATCATGACAAACTAACACAAAATGAAGATTTCATTATAACTTGACATTCTGAGTTGTTTTCATGAAACCTGCGCTTCCCCTACAAGAGTTAAACCTACCATTATAGGAAAACGTGTTTTCGTGAAGAAATCATGACAAACTAACACAAAATGAAGATTTCATTATAACTTGACATTCTGAGTTGTTTTCATGAAACCTGCGCTTCCCCTACAAGAGTTCAACATACCATTATAGGAAAACGTGTTTTCGTGAAGAAATCATGACAAACTAACACAAAATGAAGATTTCATTATAACTTGACATTCTGAGTTGTTTTCATGAAACCTGCACTTCCCCTACAAGAGTTCAACCTACCATTATGGGAAAACGTGTTTTCGTGAAGAAATCATGACAAACTAACACAAAATGAAGATTTTATTTTAACTTGACATTCTGAGTTGTTTTCATGAAACCTGCGCTTCCCCTACAAGAGTTCAACCTACCATTATGGGAAAACGTGTTTTCGTGAAGAAATCATGACAAACTAACACAAAATGAAGATTTCATTATAACTTGACATTCTGAGTTGTTTTCATGAAACCTGCGCTTCCCCTATAAGAGTTCAACCTACCATTATGGGAAAACGTGTTTTCGTGAAGAAATCATGACAAACTAACACAAAATGAAGATTTCATTATAACTTGACATTCTGAGTTGTTTTCATGAAACCTGCGCTTCCCCTACAAGAGTTCAACCTACCATTATGGGAAAACGTGTTTTCGTGAAGAAATCATGACAAACTAACACAAAATGAAGATTTCATTATAACTTGACATTCTGAGTTGTTTTCATGAAACCTGCGCTTCCCCTATAAGAGTTCAACCTACCATTATAGGAAAACGTGTTTTCGTGAAGAAATCATGACAAACTAACACAAAATGAAGATTTCATTATAACTTGACATTCTGAGTTGTTTTCATGAAACCTGCGCTTCCCCTACAAGAGTTCAACCTACCATTATAGGAAAACGTGTTTTCGTGAAGAAATCATGACAAACTAACACAAAATGAAGATTTCATTATAACTTGACATTCTGAGTTGTTTTCATGAAACCTGCGCTTCCCCTACAAGAGTTAAACCTACCATTATAGGAAAACGTGTTTTCGTGAAGAAATCATGACAAACTAACACAAAATGAAGATTTCATTATAACTTGACATTCTGAGTTGTTTTCATGAAACCTGCGCTTCCCCTACAAGAGTTCAACATACCATTATAGGAAAACGTGTTTTCGTGAAGAAATCATGACAAACTAACACAAAATGAAGATTTCATTATAACTTGACATTCTGAGTTGTTTTCATGAAACCTGCGCTTCCCCTACAAGAGTTCAACCTAACATTATAAGAAAACGTGTTTTCGTGAAGAAATCATGACAAACTAACACAAAATGAAGATTTCATTATAACTTGACATTCTGAGTTGTTTTCATGAAACCTGCGCTTCCCCTACAAGAGTTCAACCTACCATTATAGGAAAACGTGTTTTCGTGAAGAAATCATGACAAACTAACACAAAATGAAGATTTCATTATAACTTGACATTCTGAGTTGTTTTCATGAAACCTGCGCTTCCCCTACAAGAGTTCGACCTACCATTATAGGAAAACGTGTTTTCGTGAAGAAATCATGACAAACTAACACAAAATGAAGATTTCATTATAACTTGACATTCTGAGTTGTTTTCATGAATCCTGCGCTTCCCCTACAAGAGTTCGACCTACCATTATAGGAAAACGTGTTTTCGTGAAGAAATCATGACAAACTTACACAAAATGAAGATTTCATTATAACTTGACATTCTGAGTTGTTTTCATGAAACCTGCGCTTCCCCTACAAGAGTTCAACCTACCATTATGGGAAAACGTGTTTTCGTGAAGAAATCATGACAAACTAACACAAAATGAAGATTTCATTATAACTTGACATTCTGAGTTGTTTTCATGAAACCTGCGCTTCCCCTACAAGAGTTCGACCTACCATTATAGGAAAACGTGTTTTCGTGAAGAAATCATGACAAACTAACACAAAATGAAGATTTCATTATAACTTGACATTTTGAGTTGTTTTCATGAAACCTGCGCTTCCCCTACAAGAGTTCGACCTACCATTATAGGAAAACGTGTTTTCGTGAAGAAATCATGACAAACTAACACAAAATGAAGATTTCATTATAACTTGACATTCTGAGTTGTTTTCATGAAACCTGCACTTCCCCTACAAGAGTTCAACCTACCATTATGGGAAAACGTGTTTTCGTGAAGAAATCATGACAAACTTACACAAAATGAAGATTTTATTATAACTTGACATTCTGAGTTGTTTTCATGAAACCTGCGCTTGCCCTACAAGAGTTCAACCTACCATTATGGGAAAACGTGTTTTCGTGAAGAAATCATGACAAACTAACACAAAATGAAGATTTCATTATAACTTGACATTCTGAGTTGTTTTCATGAAACCTGCGCTTCCCCTATAAGAGTTCAACCTACCATTATAGGAAAACGTGTTTTCGTGAAGAAATCATGACAAACTAACACAAAATGAAGATTTCATTATAACTTGACATTCTGAGTTGTTTTCATGAAACCTGCGCTTCCCCTACAAGAGTTCAACCTACCATTATAGGAAAACGCGTTTTCGTGAAGAAATCATGACAAACTAACACAAAATGAAGATTTCATTATAACTTGACATTCTGAGTTGTTTTCATGAAACCTGCGCTTCCCCTACAAGAGTTCAACCTACCATTATAGGAAAACGTGTTTTCGTGAAGAAATCATGACAAACTAACACAAAATGAAGATTTCATTATAACTTGACATTCTGAGTTGTTTTCATGAAACCTGCGCTTCCCCTACAAGAGTTCAACCTACCATTATAGGAAAACGTGTTTTCGTGGAGAAATCATGACAAACTAACACAAAATGAAGATTTCATTATAACTTGACATTCTGAGTTGTTTTCATGAAACCTGCGCTTCCCCTACATGAGTTCAACCTACCATTGTAGGAAAACGTGTTTTCGTGAAGAAATCATGACAAACTAACACAAAATGAAGATTTCATTATAACTTGACATTCTGAGTTGTTTTCATGAAACCTGCGCTTCCCCTACAAGAGTTCAACCTACCATTGTAGGAAAACGTGTTTTCGTGAAGTAATCATGACAAACTAACACAAAATGAAGATTTCATTATAACTTGACATTCTGAGTTGTTTTCATGAAACCTGCGCTTCCCCTACAAGAGTTCAACCTACCATTATAGGAAAACGTGTTTTCGTGAAGAAATCATGACAAACTAACACAAAATGAAGATTTCATTATAACTTGACATTCTGAGTTGTTTTCATGTAACCTGCGCTTCCCCTACAAGAGTTCAACCTAACATTATAGGAAAACGTGTTTTCGTGAAGAAATCATGACAAACTAACACAAAATGAAGATTTCATTATAACTTGACATTCTGAGTTGTTTTCATGAAACCTGCGCTTCCCCTACAAGAGTTCAACCTACCATTATAGGAAAACGTGTTTTCGTGAAGAAATCATGACAAACTAACACAAAATGAAGATTTCATTATAACTTGACATTCTGAGTTGTTTTCATGAAACCTGCGCTTCCCCTACAAGAGTTCAACCTAACATTATAGGAAAACGTGTTTTCGTGAAGAAATCATGACAAACTAACACAAAATGAAGATTTCATTATAACTTGACATTCTGAGTTGTTTTCATGAAACCTGCGCTTCCCCTATAAGAGTTCAACCTACCATTATGGGAAAACGTGTTTTCGTGAAGAAATCATGACAAACTAACTCAAAATGAAGATTTCATTATAACTTGACATTCTGAGTTGTTTTCATGAAACCTGCGCTTCCCCTACAAGAGTTCAACCTACCATTATAGGAAAACGTGTTTTCGTGAAGAAATCATGACAAACTAACACAAAATGAAGATTTCATTATAACTTGACATTCTGAGTTGTTTTCATGAAACCTGCGCTTCCCCTACAAGAGTTAAACCTACCATTATAGGAAAACGTGTTTTCGTGAAGAAATCATGACAAACTAACACAAAATGAAGATTTCATTATAACTTGACATTCTGAGTTGTTTTCATGAAACCTGCGCTTCCCCTACAAGAGTTCAACATACCATTGTAGGAAAACGTGTTTTCGTGAAGAAATCATGACAAACTAACACAAAATGAAGATTTCATTATAACTTGACATTCTGAGTTGTTTTCATGAAACCTGCGCTTCCCCTACAAGAGTTCAACCTAACATTATAAGAAAACGTGTTTTCGTGAAGAAATCATGACAAACTAACACAAAATGAAGATTTCATTATAACTTGACATTCTGAGTTGTTTTCATGAAACCTGCGCTTCCCCTACAAGAGTTCAACCTACCATTATAGGAAAACGTGTTTTCGTGAAGAAATCATGACAAACTAACACAAAATGAAGATTTCATTATAACTTGACATTCTGAGTTGTTTTCATGAAACCTGCGCTTCCCCTACAAGAGTTCGACCTACCATTATAGGAAAACGTGTTTTCGTGAAGAAATCATGACAAACTAACACAAAATGAAGATTTCATTATAACTTGACATTCTGAGTTGTTTTCATGAATCCTGCGCTTCCCCTACAAGAGTTCGACCTACCATTATAGGAAAACGTGTTTTCGTGAAGAAATCATGACAAACTTACACAAAATGAAGATTTCATTATAACTTGACATTCTGAGTTGTTTTCATGAAACCTGCGCTTCCCCTACAAGAGTTCAACCTACCATTATGGGAAAACGTGTTTTCGTGAAGAAATCATGACAAACTAACACAAAATGAAGATTTCATTATAACTTGACATTCTGAGTTGTTTTCATGAAACCTGCGCTTCCCCTACAAGAGTTCGACCTACCATTATAGGAAAACGTGTTTTCGTGAAGAAATCATGACAAACTAACACAAAATGAAGATTTCATTATAACTTGACATTCTGAGTTGTTTTCATGAAACCTGCGCTTCCCCTACAAGAGTTCGACCTACCATTATAGGAAAACGTGTTTTCGTGAAGAAATCATGACAAACTAACACAAAATGAAGATTTCATTATAACTTGACATTCTGAGTTGTTTTCATGAAACCTGCGCTTCCCCTACAAGAGTTCGACCTACCATTATAGGAAAACGTGTTTTCGTGAAGAAATCATGACAAACTAACACAAAATGAAGATTTCATTATAACTTGACATTCTGAGTTGTTTTCATGAAACCTGCGCTTCCCCTACAAGAGTTCAACCTACCATTATGGGAAAACGTGTTTTCGTGAAGAAATCATGACAAACTTACACAAAATGAAGATTTTATTATAACTTGACATTCTGAGTTGTTTTCATGAAACCTGCGCTTGCCCTACAAGAGTTCAACCTACCATTATGGGAAAACGTGTTTTCGTGAAGAAATCATGACAAACTAACACAAAATGAAGATTTCATTATAACTTGACATTCTGAGTTGTTTTCATGAAACCTGCGCTTCCCCTATAAGAGTTCAACCTACCATTATAGGAAAACGTGTTTTCGTGAAGAAATCATGACAAACTAACACAAAATGAAGATTTCATTATAACTTGACATTCTGAGTTGTTTTCATGAAACCTGCGCTTCCCCTACAAGAGTTCAACCTACCATTATAGGAAAACGCGTTTTCGTGAAGAAATCATGACAAACTAACACAAAATGAAGATTTCATTATAACTTGACATTCTGAGTTGTTTTCATGAAACCTGCGCTTCCCCTACAAGAGTTCGACCTACCATTATAGGAAAACGTGTTTTCGTGAAGAAATCATGACAAACTAACACAAAATGAAGATTTCATTATAACTTGACATTCTGAGTTGTTTTCATGAAACCTGCGCTTCCCCTACAAGAGTTCAACCTACCATTATAGGAAAACGTGTTTTCGTGAAGAAATCATGACAAACTAACACAAAATGAAGATTTCATTATAACTTGACATTCTGAGTTGTTTTCATGAAACCTGCGCTTCCCCTACATGAGTTCAACCTACCATTGTAGGAAAACGTGTTTTCGTGAAGAAATCATGACAAACTAACACAAAATGAAGATTTCATTATAACTTGACATTCTGAGTTGTTTTCATGAAACCTGCGCTTCCCCTACAAGAGTTCAACCTACCATTGTAGGAAAACGTGTTTTCGTGAAGTAATCATGACAAACTAACACAAAATGAAGATTTCATTATAACTTGACATTCTGAGTTGTTTTCATGAAACCTGCGCTTCCCCTACAAGAGTTCAACCTACCATTATAGGAAAACGTGTTTTCGTGAAGAAATCATGACAAACTAACACAAAATGAAGATTTCATTATAACTTGACATTCTGAGTTGTTTTCATGAAACCTGCGCTTCCCCTACAAGAGTTCAACCTAACATTATAGGAAAACGTGTTTTCGTGAAGAAATCATGACAAACTAACACAAAATGAAGATTTCATTATAACTTGACATTCTGAGTTGTTTTCATGAAACCTGCGCTTCCCCTACAAGAGTTCAACCTACCATTATAGGAAAACGTGTTTTCGTGAAGAAATCATGACAAACTAACACAAAATGAAGATTTCATTATAACTTGACATTCTGAGTTGTTTTCATGAAACCTGCGCTTCCCCTATAAGAGTTCAACCTACCATTATGGGAAAACGTGTTTTCGTGAAGAAATCATGACAAACTAACACAAAATGAAGATTTCATTATAACTTGACATTCTGAGTTGTTTTCATGAAACCTGCGCTTCCCCTACAAGAGTTCAACCTACCATTGTAGGAAAACGTGTTTTCGTGAAGAAATCATGACAAACTAACACAAAATGAAGATTTCATTATAACTTGACATTCTGAGTTGTTTTCATGAAACCAGCGCTTCCCCTACAAGAGTTCAACCTACCATTATAGGAAAACGTGTTTTCGTGAAGAAATCATGACAAACTAACACAAAATGAAGATTTCATTATAACTTGACATTCTGAGTTGTTTTCATGAAACCTGCGCTTCCCCTACAAGAGTTCAACCTACCATTATAGGAAAACGTGTTTTCGTGAAGAAATCGTGACAAACTAACACAAAATGAAGATTTCATTATAACTTGACATTCTGAGTTGTTTTCATGAAACCTGCGCTTCCCCTACAAGAGTTCAACCTACCATTATAGGAAAACGTGTTTTCGTGAAGAAATCATGACAAACTAACACAAAATGAAGATTTCATTATAACTTGACATTCTGAGTTGTTTTCATTGAAACCTGCGCTTCCCCTATAAGAGTTCAACCTACCATTATAGGAAAACGTGTTTTCGTGAAGAAATCATGACAAACTAACACAAAATGAAGATTTCATTATAACTTGACATTCTGAGTTGTTTTCATGAAACCTGCGCTTCCCCTACAAGAGTTCAACCTACCATTATAGGAAAACGTGTTTTCGTGAAGAAATCATGACAAACTAACACAAAATGAAGATTTCATTATAACTTGACATTCTGAGTTGTTTTCATGAAACCTGCGCTTCCCCTACATGAGTTCAACCTACCATTGTAGGAAAACGTGTTTTCGTGAAGAAATCATGACAAACTAACACAAAATGAAGATTTCATTATAACTTGACATTCTGAGTTGTTTTCATGAAACCTGCGCTTCCGCTACAAGAGTTCAACCTACCATTATAGGAAAACGTGTTTTCGTGAAGAAATCATGACAAACTAACACAAAATGAAGATTTCATTATAACTTGACATTCTGAGTTGTTTTCATGAAACCTGCGCTTCCCCTACAAGAGTTCAACCTACCATTATAGGAAAACGTGTTTTCGTGAAGAAATCATGACAAACTAACACAAAATGAAGATTTCATTATAACTTGACATTCTGAGTTGTTTTCATGAAACCTGCGCTTCCCCTACATGAGTTCAACCTACCATTGTAGGAAAACGTGTTTTCGTGAAGAAATCATGACAAACTAACACAAAATGAAGATTTCATTATAACTTGACATTCTGAGTTGTTTTCATGAAACCTGCGCTTCCCCTACAAGAGTTCAACCTACCATTATAGGAAAACGTGTTTTCGTGAAGTAATCATGACAAACTAACACAAAATGAAGATTTCATTATAACTTGACATTCTGAGTTGTTTTCATGAAACCTGCGCTTCCCCTACAAGAGTTCAACCTACCATTATAGGAAAACGTGTTTTCGTGAAGAAATCATGACAAACTAACACAAAATGAAGATTTCATTATAACTTGACATTCTGAGTTGTTTTCATGAAACCTGCGCTTCCCCTATAAGAGTTCAACCTACCATTATAGGAAAACGTGTTTTCGTGAAGAAATCATGACAAACTAACACAAAATGAAGATTTCATTATAACTTGACAGTCTGAGTTGTTTTCATGAAACCTGCGCTTCCCCTACAAGAGTTCAACCTACCATTATAGGTAAACGTGTTTTCGTGAAGAAATCATGACAAACTAACACAAAATGAAGATTTCATTATAACTTGACATTCTGAGTTGTTTTCATGAAACCTGCGCTTCCCCTACAAGAGTTCGACCTACCATTATAGGAAAACGTGTTTTCGTGAAGAAATCATGACAAACTAACACAAAATGAAGATTTCATTATAACTTGACATTCTGAGTTGTTTTCATGAAACCTGCGCTTCCCCTACAAGAGTTCGACCTAACATTATAGGAAAACGTGTTTTCGTGAAGAAATCATGACAAACTAACACAAAATGAAGATTTCATTATAACTTGACATTCTGAGTTGTTTTCATGAAACCTGCGCTTCCCCTACAAGAGTTCAACCTACCATTATAGGAAAACGTGTTTTCGTGAAGTAATCATGACAAACTAACACAAAATGAAGATTTCATTATAACTTGACATTCTGAGTTGTTTTCATGAAACCTGCGCTTCCCCTATAAGAGTTCAACCTACCATTATGGGAAAACGTGTTTTCGTGAAGAAATCATGACAAACTAACACAAAATGAAGATTTCATTATAACTTGACATTCTGAGTTGTTTTCATGAAACCTGCGCTTCCCCTATAAGAGTTCAACCTACCATTATGGGAAAACGTGTTTTCGTGAAGAAATCATGACAAACTAACACAAAATGAAGATTTCATTATAACTTGACATTCTGAGTTGTTTTCATGAAACCTGCACTTCCCCTACAAGAGTTCAACCTACCATTATGGGAAAACGTGTTTTCGTGAAGAAATCATGACAAACTAACACAAAATGAAGATTTTATTATAACTTGACATTCTGAGTTGTTTTCATGAAACCTGCGCTTCCCCTACAAGAGTTCAACCGACCATTATGGGAAAACGTGTTTTCGTGAAGAAATCATGACAAACTAACACAAAATGAAGATTTCATTATAACTTGACATTCTGAGTTGTTTTCATGAAACCTGCGCTTCCCCTATAAGAGTTCAACCTACCATTATAGGAAAACGTGTTTTCGTGAAGAAATCATGACAAACTAACACAAAATGAAGATTTCATTATAACTTGACATTCTGAGTTGTTTTCATGAAACCTGCGCTTCCCCTACAAGAGTTCAACCTACCATTATAGGAAAACGTGTTTTCGTGAAGAAATCATGACAAACTAACACAAAATGAAGATTTCATTATAACTTGACATTCTGAGTTGTTTTCATGAAACCTGCGCTTCCCCTACAAGAGTTCAACCTACCATTATAGGAAAACGTGTTTTCGTGAAGAAATCATGACAAACTAACACAAAATGAAGATTTCATTATAACTTGACATTCTGAGTTGTTTTCATGAAACCTGCGCTTCCCCTACAAGAGTTCAACCTAACATTATAGGAAAACGTGTTTTCGTGAAGAAATCATGACAAACTAACACAAAATGAAGATTTCATTATAACTTGACATTCTGAGTTGTTTTCATGAAACCTGCGCTTCCCCTACAAGAGTTCAACCTACCATTATAGGAAAACGTGTTTTCGTGAAGAAATCATGACAAACTAACACAAAATGAAGATTTCATTATAACTTGACATTCTGAGTTGTTTTCATGAAACCTGCGCTTCCCCTATAAGAGTTCAACCTACCATTATGGGAAAACGTCTTTTCGTGAAGTAATCATGACAAACTAACACAAAATGAAGATTTCATTATAACTTGACATTCTGAGTTGTTTTCATGAAACCTGCGCTTCCCCTACAAGAGTTCAACCTACCATTATAGGAAAACGTGTTTTCGTGAAGTAATCATGACAAACTAACACAAAATGAAGATTTCATTATAACTTGACATTCTGAGTTGTTTTCATGAAACCTGCGCTTCCCCTATAAGAGTTCAACCTACCATTATGGGAAAACGTGTTTTCGTGAAGAAATCATGACAAACTAACACAAAATGAAGATTTCATTATAACTTGACATTCTGAGTTGTTTTCATGAAACCTGCGCTTCCCCTATAAGAGTTCAACCTACCATTATGGGAAAACGTGTTTTCGTGAAGAAATCATGACAAACTAACACAAAATGAAGATTTCATTATAACTTGACATTCTGAGTTGTTTTCATGAAACCTGCACTTCCCCTACAAGAGTTCAACCTACCATTATGGGAAAACGTGTTTTCGTGAAGAAATCATGACAAACTAACACAAAATGAAGATTTTATTATAACTTGACATTCTGAGTTGTTTTCATGAAACCTGCGCTTCCCCTACAAGAGTTCAACCGACCATTATGGGAAAACGTGTTTTCGTGAAGAAATCATGACAAACTAACACAAAATGAAGATTTCATTATAACTTGACATTCTGAGTTGTTTTCATGAAACCTGCGCTTCCCCTATAAGAGTTCAACCTACCATTATAGGAAAACGTGTTTTCGTGAAGAAATCATGACAAACTAACACAAAATGAAGATTTCATTATAACTTGACATTCTGAGTTGTTTTCATGAAACCTGCGCTTCCCCTACAAGAGTTCAACCTACCATTATAGGAAAACGTGTTTTCGTGAAGAAATCATGACAAACTAACACAAAATGAAGATTTCATTATAACTTGACATTCTGAGTTGTTTTCATGAAACCTGCGCTTCCCCTACAAGAGTTCAACCTACCATTATAGGAAAACGTGTTTTCGTGAAGAAATCATGACAAACTAACACAAAATGAAGATTTCATTATAACTTGACATTCTGAGTTGTTTTCATGAAACCTGCGCTTCCCCTACATGAGTTCAACCTACCATTGTAGGAAAACGTGTTTTCGTGAAGAAATCATGACAAACTAACACAAAATGAAGATTTCATTATAACTTGACATTCTGAGTTGTTTTCATGAAACCTGCGCTTCCCCTACAAGAGTTCAACCTACCATTGTAGGAAAACGAGTTTTCGTGAAGTAATCATGACAAACTAACACAAAATGAAGATTTCATTATAACTTGACATTCTGAGTTGTTTTCATGAAACCTGCGCTTCCCCTACATGAGTTCAACCTACCATTGTAGGAAAACGTGTTTTCGTGAAGAAATCATGACAAACTAACACAAAATGAAGATTTCATTATAACTTGACATTCTGAGTTGTTTTCATGAAACCTGCGCTTCCCCTACAAGAGTTCAACCTACCATTATAGGTAAACGTGTTTTCGTGAAGAAATCATGACAAACTAACACAAAATGAAGATTTCATTATAACTTGACATTCTGAGTTGTTTTCATGAAACCTGCGCTTCCCCTACAAGAGTTCAACCTACCATTATAGGAAAACGTGTTTTCGTGAAGAAATCATGACAAACTAACACAAAATGAAGATTTCATTATAACTTGACATTCTGAGTTGTTTTCATGAAACCTGCGCTTCCCCTACAAGAGTTCAACCTACCATTATAGGAAAACGTGTTTTCGTGAAGAAATCATGACAAACTAACACAAAATGAAGATTTCATTATAACTTGACATTCTGAGTTGTTTTCATGAAACCTGCGCTTCCCCTACATGAGTTCAACCTACCATTGTAGGAAAACGTGTTTTCGTGAAGAAATCATGACAAACTAACACAAAATGAAGATTTCATTATAACTTGACATTCTGAGTTGTTTTCATGAAACCTGCGCTTCCCCTACAAGAGTTCAACCTACCATTGTAGGAAAACGTGTTTTCGTGAAGTAATCATGACAAACTAACACAAAATGAAGATTTCATTATAACTTGACATTCTGAGTTGTTTTCATGAAACCTGCGCTTCCCCTACAAGAGTTCAACCTACCATTATAGGAAAACGTGTTTTCGTGAAGAAATCATGACAAACTAACACAAAATGAAGATTTCATTATAACTTGACATTCTGAGTTGTTTTCATGAAACCTGCGCTTCCCCTACAAGAGTTCAACCTAACATTATAGGAAAACGTGTTTTCGTGAAGAAATCATGACAAACTAACACAAAATGAAGATTTCATTATAACTTGACATTCTGAGTTGTTTTCATGAAACCTGCGCTTCCCCTACAAGAGTTCAACCTACCATTATAGGAAAACGTGTTTTCGTGAAGAAATCATGACAAACTAACACAAAATGAAGATTTCATTATAACTTGACATTCTGAGTTGTTTTCATGAAACCTGCGCTTCCCCTATAAGAGTTCAACCTACCATTATGGGAAAACGTGTTTTCGTGAAGAAATCATGACAAACTAACACAAAATGAAGATTTCATTATAACTTGACATTCTGAGTTGTTTTCATGAAACCTGCGCTTCCCCTACAAGAGTTCAACCTACCATTGTAGGAAAACGTGTTTTCGTGAAGAAATCATGACAAACTAACACAAAATGAAGATTTCATTATAACTTGACATTCTGAGTTGTTTTCATGAAACCTGCGCTTCCCCTACAAGAGTTCGACCTACCATTATAGGAAAACGTGTTTTCGTGAAGAAATCATGACAAACTAACACAAAATGAAGATTTCATTATAACTTGACATTCTGAGTTGTTTTCATGAAACCTGCGCTTCCCCTACAAGAGTTCAACCTAACATTATAGGAAAACGTGTTTTCGTGAAGAAATCATGACAAACTAACACAAAATGAAGATTTCATTATAACTTGACATTCTGAGTTGTTTTCATGAAACCTGCGCTTCCCCTACAAGAGTTCAACCTACCATTATAGGAAAACGTGTTTTCGTGAAGTAATCATGACAAACTAACACAAAATGAAGATTTCATTATAACTTGACATTCTGAGTTGTTTTCATGAAACCTGCGCTTCCCCTATAAGAGTTCAACCTACCATTATGGGAAAACGTGTTTTCGTGAAGAAATCATGACAAACTAACACAAAATGAAGATTTCATTATAACTTGACATTCTGAGTTGTTTTCATGAAACCTGCGCTTCCCCTATAAGAGTTCAACCTACCATTATGGGAAAACGTGTTTTCGTGAAGAAATCATGACAAACTAACACAAAATGAAGATTTC
>NW_027326237.1:12500-15000 GCF_048594095.1 Paramormyrops kingsleyae | reverse complement strand
TCATGCTAATTAGGGTTAGCACCTGGAGAGGCATTTGAAAGGCAGTGTTATGCTGATGAAATCAGGGCTGGGGAACTTCCAGGCTGATTCCTGGAACATGCTGTGCTTTGTTTAGTTTGTCTCCACCTCTGTGTATCCCTCCCCCCTTGAAACGTATAAGCTGCGCCGAGCTGAGTCTTAGTCAGACTTGGATGACTACAGCGGCGCATTGGCGAGTTCTCAGTAAAGAGGACTTCGGCCGGAGAGATATGCCAACGTCTCCCGGTCTCTGCTTCGACAGAGGAAAACGTTTCCAACACGACCCTAGCTCCAAACCCTAAGCATAGGCCAGACGGGCGACCATAGCTCCGAACCATAAGCGTAGGCCAGACGGGCGACCATAGCTCCGAGCCTAGGACAAGGGCGACAAGGGTCAGCCTCCGCCCGGGGCCTACGCATAGGCCGCAGTGACGAAATTTATAAATTGTTCAGTCTAGCTTCCAACATGACAGTATATGAACTGAGAGAGATAGGCAGATTGGATTTGCAGTTGGGGTAAAGATGGGGACATTTGTAATAAGATCAAGTCTGGGGCCCAGGAGTCTGAGACATTGACATTTCATCTCTGTGAGCTTCCTGATCACCGGGTGGGGGCCCAAAGTAAAGGTGAATGCTAATCTCAAGGCCAGGCCGTGCCCTTTGTCGCTATGGTAATGTGAAGGTCTGGGTGATACTATCATGCTAATTAGGGTTAGCACCTGGAGAGGCATTTGAAAGGCAGTGTTATGCTGATGAAATCAGGGCTGGGGAACTTCCAGGCTGATTCCTGGAACATGCTGTGCTTTGTTTAGTTTGTCTCCACCTCTGTGTATCCCTCCCCCCTTGAAACGTATAAGCTGCGCCGAGCTGAGTCTTAGTCAGACTTGGATGACTACAGCGGCGCATTGGCGAGTTCTCAGTAAAGAGGAACTTCGGCCGGAGAGATATGCCAACGTCTCCCGGTCTCTGCTTCGACAGAGGAAAACGTTTCCAACACGACCCTAGCTCCAAACCCTAAGCATAGGCCAGACGGGGCGACCATAGCTCCGAACCATAAGCGAAGGCCAGACGGGGCGACCATAGCTCCGAGCCTAGGACAAGGGCGACAAGGGTCAGCCTCCGCCCGGGGCCTACGCATAGGCCGCGGACTCTGCCAATATGTCCCAGAGGCGAATGGCCACTGCGGGGCCTCCAGCCCGGGCAGAGGGGAAGCCTCCCCGGCAGCCCCATTAACGCCTAATTGGCCAGGCGGCCCCGTCTACACTTAGTTGAGCTGGCGGCCTCATTTACATTAAGTGGACCCGGCGGCCCCATTCACACCTAGTTGATCAGGCGGGCCCGTTCACACCTAGTGATCGGGCGGGGCCATTCGCACCTGGTTGATCGGCGGGCCCGTTCGCACCTAGTTGACCGGGCGGCCGCATTCACAAGTACCGCAGTGGGCGGCCTCGTTTACATTCAGGGGACCTGCCGGCCCGATTGACGTCTAGTTGATCAGGCGGGCCCGTTCGGACCTAGTTGACCTGGGGGCGGCCGCATTTACATGTAGCGCAGCGGGCGGCCGCATTTACATTAACCCTCTACCGCACACAATTTGATGGTACATGATAAGAAATTATTCCACATCACTTATTGGTTAATTTTGGGACATTTTATTGATTATGTATGTACATATTTATTTCACCGCCCCCCTCTCCAAATGATCTTTTGTTGCCTAAGGGCAAAGTTGTGCAACACTGATACAAAACCACAGAGAAAATTATGTCTTCATAGATCATAATACAATGCTCAGAGAGCAATGCAAAGTAACAAAATTTTTGATGGCTTCCCATCGTGCAAGAGGCATAACATCAGCAACATGTGCAATGTGGCTACTATGGCTCCAGAACATGCGAGTAGCTGGAAGACCAAATATTGACATATGGAGCACAGTGGCAAAGAACTGTTCAAGTTCTTGAACAGTAAGGTTAAGTGGCTTGCACAGGAGAGGTAATGGTGTGACATGTTTTCCATCGAGGGGTCTTGGAAGAACTACTGTCATCTTCAGGCAGACTGTCATCGTCATGTTCCTCTTCATCACTGGTGTATTGATCGTCTATAAATATATATACATATACGTCAACAAAAATACATCAATCACAACTAAAGCTTACATGACTGTATTGGATACCCTGTCTGCTGACACACACCTTTATTTCATTTGAATGACATCTAAAAATTTATCAACACATTTGATTTGTTTATGCAAATGAGTTCAATGACAACCAGAGAAGCAATATTTTAAAACCTACTTTCACTTCTGCTCAAACCTTTCTCTGCATTCCACTCCTCCTCACTGTCACTGCAGTCTATCTCACTGTCTGATGGGATATCCCTAACATGCTGATCCTGAGTTTTACTCCCATAGGAAAATCTTGTGTCCATTTTCTGCCAAAATGCGTTAAATTAAATTAGAAAATAATTTAAAAAACATTGTGCTTAC
>NW_027326237.1:0-2500 GCF_048594095.1 Paramormyrops kingsleyae | reverse complement strand
CGTGCCTTTGTCGCTATGGTAATGTGAAGGTCTGGGTGATACTATCATGCTAATTAGGGTTAGCACCTGGAGAGGCATTTGAAAGGCAGTGTTATGCTGATGAAATCAGGGCTGGGGAACTTCCAGGCTGATTCCTGGAACATGCTGTGCTTTGTTTAGTTTGTCTCCACCTCTGTGTATCCCTCCCCCCTTGAAACGTATAAGCTGCGCCGAGCTGAGTCTTAGTCAGACTTGGATGACTACAGCGGCGCATTGGCGAGTTCTCAGTAAAGAGGAACTTCGGCCGGAGAGATATGCCAACGTCTCCCGGTCTCTGCTTCGACAGAGGAAAACGTTTCCAACACGACCCTAGCTCCAAACCCTAAGCATAGGCCAGACGGGGCGACCATAGCTCCGAACCATAAGCGTAGGCCAGACGGGGCGACCATAGCTCCGAGCCTAGGACAAGGGCGACAAGGGTCAGCCTCCGCCCGGGGCCTACGCATAGGCCGCAGTGACGAAATTTATAAATTGTTCAGTCTAGCTTCCAACATGACAGTATATGAACTGAGAGAGATAGGCAGATTGGATTTGCAGTTGGGGGTAAAGATGGGGACATTTGTAATAAGATCAAGTCTGGGGGCCCAGGAGTCTGAGACATTGACATTTCATCTCTGTGAGCTTCCTGATCACCGGGTGGGGGCCCAAAGTAAAGGTGAATGCTAATCTCAAGGCCAGGCCGTGCCTTTGTCGCTATGGTAATGTGAAGGTCTGGGTGATACTATCATGCTAATTAGGGTTAGCACCTGGAGAGGCATTTGAAAGGCAGTGTTATGCTGATGAAATCAGGGCTGGGGAACTTCCAGGCTGATTCCTGGAACCATGCTGTGCTTTGTTTAGTTTGTCTCCACCTCTGTGTATCCCTCCCCCCTTGAAACGTATAAGCTGCGCCGAGCTGAGTCTTAGTCAGACTTGGATGACTACAGCGGCGCATTGGCGAGTTCTCAGTAAAGAGGAACTTCGGCCGGAGAGATATGCCAACGTCTCCCGGTCTCTGCTTCGACAGAGGAAAACGTTTCCAACACGACCCTAGCTCCAAACCCTAAGCATAGGCCAGACGGGGCGACCATAGCTCCGAACCATAAGCGTAGGCCAGACGGGGCGACCATAGCTCCGAGCCTAGGACAAGGGCGACAAGGGTCAGCCTCCGCCCGGGGCCTACGCATAGGCCGCAGTGACGAAATTTATAAATTGTTCAGTCTAGCTTCCAACATGACAGTATATGAACTGAGAGAGATAGGCAGATTGGATTTGCAGTTGGGGGTAAAGATGGGGACATTTGTAATAAGATCAAGTCTGGGGGCCCAGGAGTCTGAGACATTGACATTTCATCTCTGTGAGCTTCCTGATCACCGGGTGGGGGCCCAAAGTAAAGGTGAATGCTAATCTCAAGGCCAGGCCGTGCCTTTGTCGCTATGGTAATGTGAAGGTCTGGGTGATACTATCATGCTAATTAGGGTTAGCACCTGGAGAGGCATTTGAAAGGCAGTGTTATGCTGATGAAATCAGGGCTGGGGAACTTCCAGGCTGATTCCTGGAACATGCTGTGCTTTGTTTAGTTTGTCTCCACCTCTGTGTATCCCTCCCCCCTTGAAACGTATAAGCTGCGCCGAGCTGAGTCTTAGTCAGACTTGGATGACTACAGCGGCGCATTGGCGAGTTCTCAGTAAAGAGGAACTTCGGCCGGAGAGATATGCCAACGTCTCCCGGTCTCTGCTTCGACAGAGGAAAACGTTTCCAACACGACCCTAGCTCCAAACCCTAAGCATAGGCCAGACGGGGCGACCATAGCTCCGAACCATAAGCGTAGGCCAGACGGGGCGACCATAGCTCCGAGCCTAGGACAAGGGCGACAAGGGTCAGCCTCCGCCCGGGGCCTACGCATAGGCCGCAGTGACGAAATTTATAAATTGTTCAGTCTAGCTTCCAACATGACAGTATATGAACTGAGAGAGATAGGCAGATTGGATTTGCAGTTGGGGGTAAAGATGGGGACATTTGTAATAAGATCAAGTCTGGGGGCCCAGGAGTCTGAGACATTGACATTTCATCTCTGTGAGCTTCCTGATCACCGGGTGGGGGCCCAAAGTAAAGGTGAATGCTAATCTCAAGGCCAGGCCGTGCCTTTGTCGCTATGGTAATGTGAAGGTCTGGGTGATACTATCATGCTAATTAGGGTTAGCACCTGGAGAGGCATTTGAAAGGCAGTGTTATGCTGATGAAATCAGGGCTGGGGAACTTCCAGGCTGATTCCTGGAACATGCTGTGCTTTGTTTAGTTTGTCTCCACCTCTGTGTATCCCTCCCCCCTTGAAACGTATAAGCTGCGCCGAGCTGAGTCTTAGTCAGACTTGGATGACTACAGCGGCGCATTGGCGAGTTCTCAGTAAAGAGGAACTTCGGCCGGAGAGATATGCCAACGTCTCCCGGTCTCTGCTTCGACAGAGGAAAACGTTTCCAAC